>NC_030416.2:6951567-7251567 GCF_001660625.3 Ictalurus punctatus
GCAGCCATACATGCACATGCCATAACACTGTCTTCACCAAATTTGACAGATGATGTGGTTTGCTTTGGATCATGAGCCCTTTCTTTCCTTCTCCATACTCTTCTCTTCCCATCATTCTGGTAGAAGTTAATCTTGCATAATTACTGGTTAGGTTTTTTTTTGTAATTATTTTTTTAATAAAGTAAAGTCTAATCTGGCCTTTCTGTTCTTGAGTGTTACTAGTGGTTTGGATCTTGAGCTAAGCCAACTGTATTTACTTTCATGAATTCGTCTCTTGACTGTAGACTTTGACAATGGTACGCATATGTCCTCCAGAGTGTTCTTGACTTGGCTAGATGTTGTGAAAGGGTTTTTCTTCAACAAGGAAAGAATTCTGCATTCATCCACTTTAGTAGTCTTCCGTGATCTTCCAGGCCTTTTGGTGCTGCGGAGCTCGCTAGTGCATCCCTTCTTTTTATGAATGTGCCAAATTGTTGATTTGGCCACTCTTAAAGTTTCTGTTATCTCTCTAATACATCTGGTTTTTTTTTCTTTTCAGGCTAATTATGGCCTCCTTCTCTTACACTGCCACTTCTTTGGACCACATATTAAGAGTTCCCATGAACAGCTACCGAATGCAAATTCAATTCTTGGAATCAACTCTAGACCTTATTTCATTAATTTGTCATGAAATAATTATGAAACAGGCCACACCTGGCCATGAAACTGCTTATCAGTCAAATGTCCAATTACTTTTGAGCCTATGAAAATGGAGATACTCTTTAAAAAAAAATTGCTGTATTTCGTAAACGGTTAATGCAGTATTTTTGTTCAACTCCTTGAATTAAAGTTGAAAGTCTACACTTCAATCAGATCTTGAATGCTTCATTTCAAATCTATTGGGGTAGTGTAGAGAGGCAACATAATGAAAATTGTGTCACGGTCCAAATACTTATGGACCTAGTTGTATATATCCTCAAATTAAAGCGGTAAACCTGCACTTTGATCTCTTTATTATTTTAAATTATTTAATTTTGGCTCCTATATACTGTACTGTGGTAGACAGCAAAAATAATAAATTTGTCAATGTCCAAATATTTATGGACCTGACTATATATTTTTGTGTTAGTTGCTGGAAAGGTTGATATTCACAAACAGTGAATAAAGTTTAATGGTTTACTTAGCCACTGTGTCAGTTGCTGAGTGTTGAGAAGTATTGCTTTTGAGGAACCTCTGCGTCTCGTACATACCGATGCGTAATAGGTCACTATAATTGGTTTACACCACGTATATGTTGATTATAAGGTAAATGTTTGCCATTTCAGTGCTGAGACACGACAAACTTCTTTTGATGGTGAAAGTATTGCGGCTCACTGTTTACACCGTATACATTTAATTTAACATAGACTCAAAGATCACTCAAAGAACAAAGATTATCCTTGTTTGCTGCTATGTGTTTTTTCTAGAAATGGTTTACTGTCTTTCCATACATGGGTGCTTTTTTTTCTGTTCATAATTTCAAAGTTGCAGGCTAGCTAGCCAATTTATGTTATAGCTTTTGAGAACAGGAATGTGAGACAGGAATACACCCTGGATGGGACATCAGGGTGTTTTTCTCGCTATACGTTATTCCCACAAACATTAAACACACTACAGTTTTTCTTTCTTTTTTTGCTTCAATAAAAAAAGAAAAGTTATCCAACACCTATCACCAATGTGAAAAACTAAATGCCCGTTTAATTTTAAATCTATTTATTGAAGCGTAAAAATTATCTAATACCAGCTAGGTTTGTGTGAAAATGTATTTGCTCCCATAGTTACTAATTCCGCAAATCTATGAAGCTGCATTCATAATGGGGTTCAGCTGGACTAGACACAACCAGGTCTGATTACTGCAAACCATGTTTCATCAAATCAACACTTAATAGAACTTTTTCAACAGCATGAAGTTGGTTAAAAGGTCTTACCCAGTAACACACTATGCCAAAATTGAATGAGGAAGAAGGTGATTAAAATACATCAGTCTGGGAAGGATTACAAAGCTATATCAATGGCTGTAGGACTCCAAAGTGAGAGCCATTATCTCCAAATGGAAAAAACAGCATAGTAGTGAACCTTCCGAGAAGTGGCCAACTTTCCAAAATTCCACCAAGAGCACATTCCAGCGACGACTCATCCAGCAAGTCACAAAAGAGCCAGGAACAACCTCAAAGGACCTACAGGCCTCTCTTACATCAATAAAGGTCACTGTTCATGACTCCACTATCACAAAGACACCAGGCAAAAATGGCATTCCTGGAAGAGTAGCGAGGTGAAAACCACTGTTAAACCAGAAGAACATTATGCCTCCTCTGAATCTTGCCAAAACACACCTTAACAATCCTCAAACCTTTTGGGAGAATGTTCTGTGGACTGAAGAGTCAAAAGTGGAACTGTTTGGAAGACAGGGATCCTGTTACATCTGGCATAAACCAAACACCGAATTCCACAAAAAGACATGATTATGGTTAAGCATGGTGGTGGTAGTGTGATGTTGTGGGGATGCTTTACTGCTTCAGGGTCTGGGCAACTTGCAGTAATTGAGGAAACTTGAATTCTGCTCCCTAACAGAAAATCCTAAAGGAGACTTTCTGGTCTTCAGTCTGTAAGTTTGAAAATCAAGTGCAACTGGATTATGCAGCAAGACAATGATCCAAAACATATGGTAAGTCCACCTCTGAATGGCTCAAAGGGAAAATTAGTTTTGGATTGGCCTAGTCAACGTCCTGACTTGAACTAATAGAGATGTTGTGGAAGGACATTAAACGGGAAGTACATGCCAGAAAACCCTCCAGTGTGGCTGAACTAAAGCAGTTCTGTAAAGAAGAGTATCCCAAAATCCCACCACAGCACTGTGAAAGTTTGATCTCCAATTATCAAAAGTGTTTGGTTGCAGTTATGCTAACGGTGGCACAACCAGATTTTAAGTTTAAGGGGGCAATTAGTTTTTCACATGGGTGACAGGTGTTGAATAAAACCTGCATTCCGTGTTTACTCAGGTTGCCTATGCATATAGTTGCCAAAAATTTATGTTCTTCTATCAGTTGTGTATTTGTGCAGCAGTTTTAATTTATATAAAGAATAAAATGAAAAGTAAAGAAATTATGCTTTTGAAAACATACTAAGTTACTATATATACGGTATTTAAAAGTTTGCGAATGATGATCGGCTTAAATTATTTAAAGCTTGCTTTCCTCTCTTTCCTTAATAGATGTGAAGACCCTGATAGAGGAAGAATTCCAAAAACAAATACTTACGGAGAGTAATGAACTCAAGATTTCAAGACACTTGTACCATCCCACAGGGAACAATACAGATGTTTGGCACAGTATATGGAAACCCACTAATCCGGTCTTCTGCTTGGCCTGTGATACAATGTTCCCTGATAGGTTGACACTTGAGGAGCACACATGCCCTTTTGTGAACTTCATTTGCTCATGTGGTGTTAGTTTTCTTAATTACCCTGAAATGTGGGCCCATAGCACTTTCCACAACCATAGAGGCACTTGTGTACCGAGTCATCAAAGTGCCATCCAGAGCAGGATAACTGCTTCTAAAGAACAAGAGTCAAAGTTGAAGTTGTTAGAGACAAGAGCAAAGAACATTGGTCTTGTACAGAACACTGCTCATTTTGCCTGTCTGCCATCTCCGAAATCCTCTTTCAAAAGTGGACAAACCATAAACCTGTGGAAGCATTTCAAGCCAGTTGTGCAGCTGGAGACTATTAGGAGATTTTACCCCAAAGGAAAATACATGTGTGCAATTTGCCAAGAAGTGTTTTGCAAACAGGACCAGCTCATTGAGCATGTTAACAGTCACTGTAAGGCCTACATTTATGGTTGCAATCATTGTGGGCTGCTTTTGATTGGAAGTGTTCCCCCAAAACCTTACCACAGGTGTAGGTCATTTGAAACAAAGTTTTTGCAAAGGTTTACTGTTGGCCAAATGCAGCGAGACCCATTATTAGCTGACTCCTATCCGTGTCCACATTGTTCCTTAAAATTTGGTCATCTGGGGAACCTTAACAACCACATATACCTCAACCACACCAACATAATCAAAGGTCAGAAAACTTCAAAAAAGTTGTCTCAAGTAAGAAGTGTGACAGGTGTGCACAGGACTTTGGACAGCATGCCAAATGAGAGGCAACAAAATAAAAAAATTAGTTGCGCCCTTTGTGGAAAAAAGTATGACACGATTAAGATGCTTGGGATGCACAAGTGCAAAATTAAGGTGACTTTGCTAAAGCCGGAGACAGTAGCAAAGTTGTCTGCCAGAGAGGAACAGCAAAGATCTGATCAAAATGATCTGGTAAAGAGAAGCTCCAATGAAGTGACCTTTCGGTTTCAAGACATCTGCAACATCAAGGCCTATGACTGTGCAAAACTATTAGAAATAAAAACTGAGCCAATAGAAGTGAATCTTAAAATGACAACTTTTCCCCACAGTGTGTCTGTAAAAACTGAGCCTGAATTTCAGGATGATGATTATGGAGTGAAAATGGATGGATTGACCATTTTACCAAACAGTCTGAAATCTGAGGAAATCTAAAGCGTTGCCTTGGTAGGATACATTAGCATAAAATAAGTAATTAAAAATTCCTTAGCATTATTCTTTTACTTTGCTAGTTGTTATATTGTTTGTAATCGTTTTATGTTAGTGCTTGCCGCAAACCAATAAAAGTCATATAGTTTTCCATGATTATCCCATCGTTCATTAGTCTCTGGTGTTTTTTTTTTTTTTTTTTTTTTTTTTTTTTTGTTCTAAGCTTCCTTCTAAGTAATTGTGAAATCAAAGAGGACTCAGCAAGTGAGTGTGGATCTATGTGCACTTTATTAAAAATGCACACAATATCAAGCAGACCATGTAAGGAAACCAGACTAGAAACAAGGTAATATGAGCACTTGAGATGTTCTCTCTGTGCAAGGTCAACACTTTGCAAAAACTAATGAACACAAAGGGTATATTAACCAATCTCAACTAGAACACAAAACACTTTGACCTAAGTAGACAGACTAAAAGCAAAAAGCAGTGACTGGGGCCAAAGACTGGGAAAGGCAATTTACAAATTGTAAATAAAAATACACATGGTGGTCATTAAAAAACAAAACATAATCCCAGTGCTGAAACAATAGCTGGGTGCTGGGAAACTTTAAGGAGATTTTCTTTTCTTATATAGCATCCCCAAGGCCAGTTATGTACAATGCTAGTTGCATGAACACTGGATAACCTCCAGGGGTGCACAAAGTCAAAGTAAACATGACTCAGTATTTAATTTAATATAAATAATGTAGCCACATGCTCATAGATTCCCTGGAACGCATTTGTTTACATGCATAACTGGTGCTTACGTCGCATAAAAAAGATGATTTACTACCTTCAGAAAAGCTGTGGCAAATTATTGAGCCAGCATTGAGACACTATCCACAGTGCACGGTTATTCTGCAATGGTTACCACACCTTCAGTGTAGGTGGGGACTATCTGCTGTCCAGCAGTCCCTGTAGGAAGACTAGTACTTGTGGTGAACAATCCACCTCCTCAGCTTTTGTACAAGTGCAATGAGAAACCAAGCACTGTACGGTATGTGAGGAGAGTTGATGTGTCCAAAATAGTCTGCAGATTAGTGGGGCCACAAAGGAGACAGTCATTCAAATACTGCGGTATCCTTATGCCTTTGTCCATATGAATCAGTCTTCTGCACGGAATGAATAACATCTGATAGTCTTAATGTACAGAAAAGGAGAGCTTTCAAGAACTAGTTCAGCCCTCTTAAATTTAGAGTCAGACAATCCACCATCCTTCTTTTGATATCTGAACATTGACTAGAACCTTTTGCTCTGGTTTACTCTTTTAATTATGACTCTGTCCAAGAATGATTTTCTTGGAACAGTGTGGAAAAATTGATGCAGAATGCAGAACCGAAGATTGCACTGGTGTCCTTCGCTTCCGGGGAGCTTAGACATTGCTTGCATGAACATCAGT
Organism: Ictalurus punctatus; assembly: GCF_001660625.3. Taxonomy (NCBI): domain Eukaryota; kingdom Metazoa; phylum Chordata; class Actinopteri; order Siluriformes; family Ictaluridae; genus Ictalurus; species Ictalurus punctatus. The sequence continues at coordinate 6,957,569 of NC_030416.2, forward strand.
CCTGCAGCATAGATCATTAACCACTCAGACTAGAAACTGGATATAGTGGAAACCAGCTCAATAAGGAGTGTGCTATATGACGAGAAAGTAAAACACTCTAAGACTCTATCATACTGAGTCACAAGCCCACTAATGTTCCACGTAAAGGGATGTGGAAGCTGAGGAATTAAATCTTAGATTTAAATAAATGTAAAAAAAAAAAAAAAATTCTATTTTCACTAGACTGTGCTGCTTCTACACAAATCTATTGAATTATATTGTGAAAGAAGGTCTAAAGCTGCTTTTCTAGAAATTTCAAATACAAGAGTGGTTGAGAGTAGCGATCACATAGTAATTGCATACCTTACTTAAAAAAGAAAGTGAAATTTATTTCACTTTGTTTAGCATAGTTATTGCCAACTTGTGAGGACCTACACTTTTCTTCAAAGTATAAGTGAAACATCGTCGGTGCTCATGCACAGTTGAGACTCTTCTAAGACGCAAGCTAAAGTCCTATTCGGATGGGAATTGTTTTCTAAATGAAGTCTGAGTTACAATTCACGTCATCCGACATCTGTGATTCCATGTACAGATTCGGATGGGACTAACATCTCCATGTTTATTACAGAGGTGGGAGTGTCTGTTTTGTACATGTGGTTGTTGCCGATCACATGCTCTGTATGCGTGCATTGCGTATGGTCATATGACACTAATATTAAAGTGGTCAGTCTTAACAGTTTATGTGATTTGGCACTTCTTGTTGATTTAAAGTTTTTTATTTCTTCGCCAGGTAGCAAAAACAACTACGTCCATACTGAATTGCACATAGCAAGCAGAAAACATGTGGGTTAGTAAGAGCTTTTCAGGAGTTCATGTTGGCCAAAACACACAAGGAAAAGTGTTATGAACTGTGCCACACTGAGAACACTTTCATTCCAATCCTCCACTGATGTAAAGGGCTGACTATGCTGGTCACTTCACAGATCATAACCACCAAAGAGACACCATCAGAATGTAAATATAAAGCTTCCTTACATACAGTATCTCACAAAAGTGAGTACACCCCTCACATTTTTGTAAATATTTGATTATATCTTTTCATGTGACAACACTGAAGAAATGATGCTTTGCTACAGTGTAGTGAGTGTACAGCTTGTGTAACAGTGTACAGCCATTAATGTCTAAACAAAAGTGAGTACACCCCTAAGTTAAAATGTCCAAATTGGGCCCAATTAGCCATTTCCCTCCCCGGTGTCATGTGACTTGTTAGTGTTACAAGGTCTCAGGTGTGAATGGGGAGCAGGTGTGTTAAATTTGGTGTCATCGCTCTCACACTCCCTCATACTGGTCACTGGAAGTTCAACATGGCACTTCATGGCAAAGAACTCTCTGAGGATCTGAAAAAAAGAATTGTTGTTCTACATAAAGATGGCCTAGGCTATAAGAAGATTGCCAAGACCCTGACACTGAGCTGCGGCACGGTGGCCAAGACCATACAGCGGTTTAACAGGACAGGTTCTACTCAGAACAGGCCTCACCATGGTTGACCAAAGAAGTTGAGTGCATGTGCACAGCGTCATATCCAGAGGTTGTCTTTGGGAAATAGACGTATAAGTGCTGCCAGCATTGCTGCAAAGGTTGAAGGGTGGGGGGGTCAGCCTGTCAGTATTCAGATCATACGCCGCACACTGCATCAAATTGGTCTGCATGGCTGTCGTCCCAGAAGGAAGCCTCTTCTAAAGATGATGCACAAGAAAGCCTGCAAGCAGTTTGCTGAAGACAAACAGACTAAGGACATGAATTACTAGAACCATTTCCTGTCTGATGAGAGCAAGATAAACTTATTTGGTTCAGATGGTGTCAAGCGTGTGTGGCGGCAACCAGGTGAGGAGTACAAAGACAAGTGTGTCTTACAGTATGCAGTATTCCAGCATGATAACGACCCCAAACACAACTCCAAGACGACCACTGCCTTGCTAAAGAAGCTGAGGGTGAAGGAGATGGACTGGCCAAAAATGTCTCCAGACCTAAACCCTATTGAGCATCTGTGGGGCATCCTAAAACAGAAGGTGGAGGAGCACAAGGTCTCTAACATCCACCCGCTCTGTGATGTCGTCATGGAGGAGTGGAAGAGAACTCCAGTGGCAACCTGTGAAGACTGCATTTGTTGTTAAAAAAAGGATAAGCCAACATGAAGTTCAGAGAAAAGCAAGCCATTTTTAAGCTGAGAAAAGCAGGAAAATCAATCAGAGGCACGTCGCAAACATTGGGCATAGCCAATACAACAATTTGGAATGTCCTGAAATAGAAAGAAACCATTGGTGTACTGAGCAACAGATACTAAATGGGATGACAAAGGAAAACATCAACATCTGATACCAAACATTGTGAGAACTGTGAAGAAACCCGCAAAAACAAGAGTCAGTGACTTCACCAAGAACCTCCATAGCGCAGGAGTGAAGGTCACAATCCACCATTCGAAGAAGAATTTGAGAGCAGAAATGTAGAGGCTATACCACAAGATGCAAACCACTCATCAGCAGTAAGAATCAGAAAGCCAGATTGGAATTTGCAAAGAAGTACAGAGATGAGTTACAAAAGTTGTGGAACCAAGATTAACCTCTACCAAAGTGATGGAAAGGCCAAAGTGTGGAGAAAGAAATGATCTGCACATGATCCAAAACATACAAGCTCATCTGTGAAACATGGTGGCGGTAGTGTCATGGTTTACATGGCTTTTTCTGGAACAGGCTCACTAATCTTTATTGATAATATAACTCATGATGGTGGCAGCAGAATGAATTTAGAAGTTTACAGGAATATTTTGTTTGCCAATTTACAAAGAAATGCATCCTAATTTTTCAGGAGGAACTTTCAGCAAAACAGTGATCCAAAACACACTGCCAACTCAACAAAGGACTTTATCAGGGGGGAAATTGTAAGGTTTTAGACTAGCCAAATCAATCATCAGACTTTAACCCAATTGAGCATGCAAGGGAGAAACCCACTGAACAAACAACAACTGAAAGAGGCTACTGTAAAAGCCTGGAAAAGCCTCACGAGAAGAAACCAACAGTTTGATTCAAGATTATATACAGTATATAAATTGCAGTGAAATGAAAATCACAGGTTTGATGGTGTGATTGAAAGCAAGGGATATGCAACCAAATATTAAGTGTTATTTACTTGAATTTACTTCAAGAATTTTCTGTTCCTATACTTTGGCTCACCTAAAAATTGGGTGGTCTTGTAAAAAAGGTTCTATGTTTTATGTTTTTTAACACATCTAGATGTTAATACTAGGAATGAAAGCTGAAATCCTAAACTCTCGTCTCATATCCATCTTTGATCACAAACACGGCTATCTGGTGTACAGCACAACAAATTAAATGGCCTTGCTTTTCCAATGGATTCGGAGGGGAGTTTAATTTAATAGTAATAATTCACTCACCTACCAGTCTGTACAGGTGGTTTTTTTGTGATTGTTGTGGCCAAAAATGCTTGATTTTTCTGCAGCTTTTTTTTCTTCAAAATTTGCTACGCAACTTGCAGAGTTTTTGTGCTTTTTTGTGGAAAACTACTTGAATTGTCGAAATTTCCATTGCGCAAAATTGCATTGCAGTCTTTTGCAGTGATGTGAATCTGAAAAGGCTGTGGCTGAATGTGCATTGTGATGATGCCACATTATGTGTCTTGAATGTCACAAGATGGCCCAAATCTGCGGAAAATCTGTGGTAACTTTCAAAAACTGCAAGTTTCTCAGAATACTGTGGAGTTTTCTTGATTTTGAGTTAATTTCTGCTGACCTATATACCCTATGCCAGACACTCCTTCTCGGTCATACTTAGTGTCTCTCATACTGAGAGAATCTAGCTGATGTACTGGACAACGCTCTCCATTCCCTTCACAAACAGCCCCCAGCCCTCTGTCTGACTCGTCCATCTACAGAACAAAAAGGAGAGAAAAGTCAGGAGAATATAACAGCTGGCCCCCACATAAAACCGCTTTAACTTACAAAAAGCCTGCTTGCATGGTTCTGTCCACTGGACTGAATCTGGTGTTCCCCTTTTTAGTGAGGTCAGTAAGCAGCTGGTGATGTCAGAGAAATCGGATATAAACCTCAGATAATAGCTAGCCAGCCCCAGGAACTGCCTCATCCCCTTTTTGGTTTTGGGTCCCGGGCAGGCCGCATCTGCCCATGGCCCAAGTGGAAGCCCTAATACCATACTTCCACCTATCCACCTGCACACTTTTTGGATTTGCTATGAGTCCTGACCCATCTTAAGGATCTTAGGACAGCTCTCTGATGTTGTAAATACCATTGAAATGTCACTGGGGCTCCAAACAAACCAAATGGAAGGGTGACAAATTGGTGTAACCTAAATGGAGTAAAAAGGCCGTTTTCTCTCGGGATATTGGATATTGGAGTCAAAGGAATATTCCAAAACCCCCAGTGTCAGGGGGGAAAAAAAGATAGCCACACCTAACGGATCGAACAGTTCATCAATGTGTGGCATTGGCTATATGTCAAATTTAGACACCATGTTGAATTTTTAAATGTCTACATAAAAATGGACTGATCCATCTGCCAAGACCACCAGGCTGCTCCAATCACTGTGGGACTTATTGTTTATTCCCATGTTGAGCATAGCCTTGAGTTCATCTTGGAGCACATTTTTAGTGCTTAAATGGTAAGGGTGGCTGTGTTCAACCACACAAGGAAAAGTCTAAATGTGGTGCCACCTCTCTCCACAGTTTCAGAAGCTTGAGGTGATATATTTGAAGTGCATTGCCTCTATCCATTCATCTGACCTCATTGTTGACTTGTGTTGTGACCACACATGGTCCTTGCTTCCTCACAAATAATTTAGAGCTCAACTTGGGTAATTAAGCGAGTACATTATCTCCTGGTACAAATTCCCATAGCTGAGTATACCTGTCATACAGGCGGGACTGTTGTTCTTGGGCCTGATGCAAATTCTCCTGTGTTATAGTGGTGCTTGAAAGTTTGTAGAATAGAATTGTCTATATATCTGCTAAAGTCCTAAAAGTAGACAAAGATCCAAATTAAACAAATGAGACAAAATATTATAATTGGTCATTTATTTATTTATTTAGGAAAATGATCTAATATTTCATATCTGTGAGTGGCAAAAGTATCTGAACCTCTAAGATTAGCAGTTAATTTGAAGGTGAAATTAGAGTCATGTAATTTCAGTCAATGGAATGATAATCAGGAGTGAGTGAACACCTGTTTTATTTAAAGAACAGGGATCTATCAAAGTCTGGACTTCACAACAATTGTTTGTGGAAGTGTAAAATGGCACAAACAAAGGAGATTTCTGAGGACCTCAGAAAAAGAGTTTTCAGGCTGGAAAAGGTTACAAAACCATCTCTAAAGAGTTTGGACTCTGCCACTCCACAGTCAAATGGAGGAAATTCAAGACCATTTTTACCTTCCCCAGGAGCGGTCAACCAACAAAGATCACTCCAAGAGCACTTGGATGAAAACAGGTCTTAGAGAATCATATTGTGACTGGTCCAAACCACTGAGGGCATTCCCCACAGAGAGCCCTCTTGACTTTTTTAAAGAGGAAACTTCTTTAAAGTCTCTGAAACAATGCCTAATTAGTTCCCAAAATCAGTGATTGAGTGAGGGATGGACTAACTGGCAATCTTTATTCTATTCTTTTGACCCTAAAAATGTGTCTCATAAGTTACCATTTAAACAGCAGCAGGTATATGTTACATCCCTGCTTGATCAGGGGAAGCCTGGCTCATTGGGGAGCTGTGCCAATCAGTGATGTATTCAGGGCCATACGTACATATGCTTACTTTTCCCCTGTTTGGCTGTTTGTGTGTAACGACTTCTAAGGATCAATATTAGCATATACCCTCTGTATACCCACTTGTTTTGCTGCTTCAAAAGTCCATATTCTACTCTTAGTGTTACCTTCCCCTTTAATTTTTTTGCGAAACTCTCGATTCTTTGTTGTAATTGGTGGATTTTTATTTGAATTCCCCTATGGTGTTTAATTAGTCTCAAAACCCGTGCACAGGCACAGAACAGTATCCTCATGCAGAAAACCACCCTCATGAGGAAGCAATTCTGCTCCGCACACACAAATATGGTCCCGGAGCACGGGGCTGTGATGAACACTTGCTCGACCCTCTGTGACCCACACTGACAATATATGGGTTTTATTACAGCAGTACAGCTAAGAATAGAGAGGGTCGAGCAAGAGCTTGTCACAGCCCCATGCTCGTGGGACCACATTTGTGCATGCGGAGAAGAAATGCTCCCTGGATGGATGGTTTTCATCTTGTGGATACTGTTCTGTGAACTCATATCATGTGCATGTGCCTGGTTTTTATGTGCACAGGTTTTGAGACTAATTAAACGACCTTTTCCCTGCCCCGACAATTACAGTTAACCGCTGTTACTACCGTCATCGACTAAAGACATTGTCCCACTGAAACAGTCATGTAAATGAATAAAAGTGCTTGAAGTGGGCTTGACCACTCCATGGTCACTGGTGCATATCAGGAATGATTCTACCTGCTTCTTTCCCTGCTCGAGAGAGGGGGCTGGGGGGAATATTGACAGGGTTATAGTAAACCACTTATTTTAGCCATTGTTACAAATGCACCCATGAGTTTCTGAGCACCAACTTGTTGGATTATGGGGGCAGTGGTGTCGTGGCAGTTAAGGCTATGGGTTGCTGATTGGAAGGTAGCGGGTTCAGGCCTCAGCACTGTCAGTCTCTGGGTTACTGATCGGAAGGTCAGGGGTTCAAGCGCTGCCAAGCTGCCACTGTCGCGGCCTTGAGCAAGGTCCTTAACCCTGCCTGCTCCAGGGGTGCTGTATCATGGCTGACCTTGCACTCTGATCCCAGCTTCCTGATATGCTGGGGTATGCGAAGAAAAGAATTTCACTGTGAATATGTACATGTGCTCAATAAAGACTCATTATCATTATTATCATTATAGAGAGCGGTTTAGAACTGGAAGGAGGGGATGGAGAGATTGGGGAGGATAATGACTTCGTGTCGGCTAAGAGGCCGGCCCAGAGAAACAGATTTAAGAGGGAATGCTCCTCATTTCTGAGGAGGGGACAAGAGAGCAGACTGAGGTTGAGGGAGAGAAAAAGAGGAGCTGCCTGCCCCTGAAACACTGCCAGATGATTGTTCGCCAGCTGGATCACCTCATTCAGTGCTACTGGGTCACCCAGGGTGGTAGCACTGGACACACTTGGCTATTTCCACAGGCAGGCGTATGATTAATTGCTCTAACACCATCATCTCCGGCAGGCATCCTGAAGGTTTGAGGGTGTAACCCTCTGCCGCTGTCCAGAATTGCTTTTTTGATGTGTCAAATTGTCTATTGAATGCTGAAAGATTCAAGTACACTGTGCTTTAATGGGAGCAAAGATTAATGCTTAGTGAGCATAGGCTTTTGTATATCATTTTGGGTCCTGTCGGGATGCATTGCATCACTGGTATAAAGTGTGTTTGGGTGGGTTGGTTTTGCACAGAAATAATATCTCTGTGTTTTTGACACAAAGGTTAATTAAACAAAAAAGCCTAAATTTATTGGTTGCATAAGTACTCAACCCCTGGATGAACTGCTCTTGGCTGCAATTACAGATGCAAATCTCCTGAGATATGTCTCTAGCAGCTGTATATATATAGATCCTTATATTTTTTCACATTCTTCTTGGCAAAATTGCTCAAACTTGTCAGAATGGATGAAGACATTGATTAATGGTGAAGTTTTGAAAAACATTGGATTGAGGTTTTTGAGTGGCCATTCTACCACATTCAGGTTCAGGTTCTGAACCACTTCAGTTTAGCTTTGGCAGTATGTTTATGGACAAGGAGGGGATTGGCCATATCGGACTTTGAAATTCCCAGTTAGAATGAATTCCCAGCTGCACACTAGGGTGAAATGTAATTTACCTATATTCACTGAAAAAAGTCAAACTAGTTATGTTTTTTCCTTTATCAGGAGAAAAAAGATAGAGAAAATGTATTTATTTATTTGTGAATCTCTACTGTCCAAGTATGGAGTCAGCTGTGGATACATAGCAACAAACAGAGGTGTGGAACAATGTATGTTTGCTTGCTCTTTCATATGGCTTGACTATATGAAAAGATGGGATGTGGATGTGGATGCTAATGCACTATTTGCACACTGACAATTGATACCCCTGCTTATGGCCAAGATCTGGCCTGGGTGTAGCACTTTCTATTCCTTATCTGACATTTATTCCAGGATTAGGGTTTATTTTTACAACAACGTGAATTTTTTTTTTTTTTTTTAAATGTTAGATTTATGAAGGGGGGGGGGGGGGGGGGGGGCTAAACCTCTTTTAGTAATTTTAATAGCAAATGGCACCAACAGATAACTTTGTTCGAAGGACCCACAACGAGCAGCTGGAGAAGTGGAGTCTGACACAATGTCTAAAGGGGGAACAGAAACTTCCTGTTGTAGCCATATCTTGTTTGATTCTATTGTATAATTGTCATGCAGTTCCTAGCATATCAGCATATACTTGATACATTTTGCTAGAGATAGTTAATTGGGGAATTAATGTGGTAATTAATGGGGGATGATGTTACATACAGTCAGAAGTATCAGTACACGATTGACTGAAGGATCAGTATTCTCAGCCTCAGACACTCCCCTCTGGAGAGGCTACAAACACATTTTAGGCTACAAGCTTCAATTGTGAAGGCTGCAATCTCATTGGTGAGATACTGTATGTTACACTTTATCCAGAGGGAGATTGTCTTTAGATTGAAAAATGTTCATAGTATCTCATTTTTAAAAAGTTATTCAAGTGTTTTCAATTCAGTTCAATTAAATTTCATTTGCTTTTAAAAACACACATTGTAACAAAGCAACTTCATAGAAATCTGAAATATATCATGTAGATCTATGTCCCCAGTCAGCAAACCAGTATATTTTGCTCTCTATGTTAAACAAACAAAGAAACAAAACAAATAAACAAAAATTATGATGATGAAAATAATTGTAGAACATGGTGTGTGTAGAGGTGAAGAGGAAGGCTTGGAAGACAAGAGGAATTTAGCACAGATCCGGGCTCGTGTTCATATGCACCACACTTTTCAGCACACCTTCAACAATTCAATAAAAAAAAACAAAAATAAAAAAACAATCAACTGAAAAGCAGCCATCACTAGCTTACAGCTTTCGCCCCGTTCCAGTTCACAATTTGAGTTCATTCTCTGCAGCAAGTGTGTGTGTGTGTGTGTGTGTGTGTGTGTGTGTGTGAGTGTGTGTGTGTGTGTGTGTGTGTGTGTGTGTGTGTGTGTGTGTGTGTGGCAGGCTCTGCCAGCCATGCCCCTCTCTTTCTCAGTATGGCAGTCCCTGAAAGCACAAACAAAGACAAATAAGCAGACTGGGGTAATAAGAAATAGGTGAGAGTTATCTTGCAATGCATCTTGCACCTTCTCTCCATCCACAGCTGATGCTCGACCATGCCCCCGCTGCCATATACACCCCCCCGACTCAGGCCAGGGAGTCATTCGGCCTGCAGCTGACTCCCCCCTAGTGGGAGAGGTAATCTGCCAGCACCATCTGTGCTTCCAGACTGTGCAGCACCACGAACGTGAATGGCTGAAGTGCCAGATACCACGAGTGATCTGTGTTGGCATCCTTCATGTGGTAGAGACATTGGAGTGGGGCATGATCGGAACAGAGTGTAATGGGGCAACCCAGTAGGTAGTAATGGAGGGTTAGTACCACCCACTTCACTCCTTCTCTATCATGCTGTACTTACTCTCACTTACCGAGAATTTGTGGCTGATGTACAGCACATGGTGCTCCTCCCCCTCCACCACCTAGGGCCCTCTGTCCAAAGTCTGCTTTTTTCATATAAACTTAACAACTCAACTTCAGAGAACAGTGTTCCTCCTTAAAGAGGGCAAATTTATGCTTCAAAGTAATTTTAATAACACCTACATTATGTAGAATGTTTGTGGATCATATTAGTTCTGTGTCTCATGTGGTTTAGTGTGTTGTTTTGTGTAGCCCATTGGTCCTAGAGGAACGTTCTTTCATTTCAGTGTGTACTGTACCAACTGTATATGGTTGAAATGACAAAACCACTTGAACTTGAACCAACAGGTATCTTGGTTCCATGGACCTGCAACCAGCAGCTGCAGAAGTGGAGTCTGAAACAATGTCTAAGTGGGAGCAGAAGCAAGTGGACCATAAGCAATGATTAAACAAAACAAAGAGCATCTGTTGCTTCCTGTAATAGCCTGTTTTCTGTCCAAAGCGTCAGTCTGCAGAAAAAAGGGAGAGAAAAGTCAGGAAAATGCAACAGTGGGTCCACACAAAACCACTTTAACTGCCAAAAAGCCAGCTTGCATGGCTCCATCCATTGGACCAGATCAGGCACTCCTTCTTTAGTGAGGTAAGTCAGTGGGATGGTGAAATCTGTTCTTTAGGCACCAAGACCACCGGGGTGCGCCAATCAGTGTGGGACTCCTTGATTACGCACATGTATAGCCTTGAGTTCATTCCGAACCACATTTTTTGTTTTCAGGTAATCAGTATGGGTGAGTGCATACAGTCACACCTGGAGGAGTCCCGATCAGTCCATAAAGGATTTCGCTGAGTTTTTTTGTGATTGTTGTGGCCAAAAATGCTTGATTTTGCTGTAGCCTGGTTATACCAAGACCAGATTTATACTCCCTTGTATACTCTCCGACACGTGTTACCTTCTTGCTTGATTGGGGGAGGCCTGCTGTACATCAGGGATCTAGATCAATGTTCCCTTTTCTATGAGACACCAAGACGCCAGGACCAGCAAACACCAGCTTCATCCAGGGACACAGGACGGTGGCATTTGACCCATTCCACTGCTCCTGACAGGAGTTGAGCAGTCCAGTACCACCAACTCAATGATTTGATATGCATCCCGCTCCTCTGCAATCAGCCAACGGTGACAGGAGTCTTCAGCTGCTGTGTGTAGGTGAATGGGTGGCTGACCTTGGTCTCTGCAACAACCAGAAGTGTCTGTGCTCCTCAGGTGTCTGGTTCATGCATTGCAAGACTGTGCTCTTGACACTTGAATAGTCCAGCTGCATCTCTGAGGAGTCGCAGAGCCCATTCCTCCTTCATCCATTCCCACATGGCTGCTGCATGCTTGAAGAGCTCCAAGAAGTTCTCCAGATCTTCTGTGCAGGCCAACTTGGTGAGCATCATGTGTGGACTGGTGGCAGGGGACACAACTATAGATGTGGTAGACTGCAGCAACTTCTGGAGTGACCACCAGCTCTCAGCCTGCTCCTGCAGGACGGCTTCGAAATGCCACTGCTGCTCATTGTGCAGTTTGAGGACCGCTTGGTGTTGGGTTTGGTGGAGGATGGTGAGGGATTTGCCGAGTGGGGAGGCTTCCATGCCGGCATCTGCGTCTTCCCAGATCCCAAATTTAAAAATCAATGACGGCTGTAGGAACAGCTACAGCAACCAGAGCACTGGCTCTGTCATAACCTGCACCTCCTATTTTCAAGTGGTAGATTCAGACAAACAAGTACATTTTTGAAGACTGCTGTCAGGGTGGCAGCATCTTACAAACCTGAAAAAATCTACATGACATACCCACATGACGTATAACAATTGATATTTGCTCCTATTAGTCTTCAAAGTTTCATCAAGAATAAGGGAATAAAAGTTGTAAATTTATATGCTCTGCTATTTTGTGCAACCATGATAATGTGACATGATTTGAAGGATATCTTTTCAGATATTATGTCCAAACTATTTGTATTTTCGATTAAACCAATGAGAAAGCTCTTCAGAATCAGCTGCACGCAGGTCTAGAAGTTGAATAAGGTTGCAGCTGTTATCTGAGTGACCTCTGATGGCTATTTCTTGTCTTTCTAAAAATCTAAGTGATTCAATTATTTGTAGTGGTGCTTTTTGAAATTTTTAATTGATTATGTGATTCTGATCACAGGTTATGCAATACAGAGTCAGAGGAAACATGTGATGCTTCATGTGATTTAAATTTAGAAGTTGCTTTTCTCCAAGTACTAAAACCATTGAAAACAAAAGTCTGTTACCTACATTTTGAAAATGAAAGTAAGTTTAATTTATCAGTCTTTCAACAAGTATAGCAGTACTTGAAGGAGCTTTGTGTTGTCCCAAATGCTATCTTGGGTAATAATTGGCTGATCTGATCTGCACTTAAAAAGAGTTGTACCCTTTTTGAACAGAAATAGAGATAATCTAATGTTCTGGTTTGCTGGTTAATATTTTAAAATAGCTTTAAAATATCTGCATGCAAACAGAACAGTTTTTGTATACATAAATATAAAATACAATATAGAAGTAAACTAGTTTCAGTGTTTGCTCATTTCAAAAATGTTGTCTACACTAGTCTCCTACCAACTAGGGTTCTTAGTGTCAATTACCTCACAGTTAAAATATATATATATTTTTTGGTAAGCACACTACTACTCACTGGCACCCTGTCCAGGTTGTACCCCGCCTTGTGCCTGATGCTCCCTGAGATGCTCCAGGTTCCTGTGACCCTAAAGGAAGGATAAGCGGTATAGAAGATGGATGGATGGATGGATGGACACTACTACTCTTTCGGTGTGCTAAATTTGCGATAAATTTGATAAATATGTATAATGTATAATAATTTATAATAATTTATACTATACTTGTATACTTTTTTGATGAGTATCTGGCAACCTGAAGTGTCACTGAGGAAGCAGCACCCTTCGAGCTAACGCTATTACATTAATTTACATTAATTTCTTCTAATCTCTATACTTTAAAATTATTTACCTTACGTTATACAAATATAACTGACACCACTTTAGATAAAACAATCGTAACGTTGCGCTGTCGCAAATTTGATCTGTATTTTTTTTTTTTTTTTACAAAACATCCGCGACTAGCTTGTAGCCCGTAGCCCGCTAGCATCACCTACCGCTAGCCTTGTTTACGTTTCACATTTCTCACTTACCGCTGTTCTGTTAAAAAAACAAAAAACAAATATGTCTGCTGTCTCTCCGGTTTTGAGTGCAGATGAGGACTCGCTTGAGCTTCACATGGTGCGGCTGGAACTGGAGGATGTGGAGAAGCAGATCCGCAGCCTACTCGACAAGCAGGCCCAGCTGCTGGAGCGACAAACTGCGCTGGAAACATCTTGTGCCTCTGCCCACATATCCAAGGTAAGCACACAGCGTGGTATTTCCACTCCCAGCCCCTCTACGCCGTGTGTTTCTCTGTGCAGGGACCGTGCACCTAGGACTTTCCCAGCCGTGGTCTCCGTCACGCCTTTCGGCCTTGGGTGAACCAGCGGCGAAAGGCGCGGGCTGGACCCTCTCCACCTCCGGTGTTCGAGATTCCAACCAGGAACTGCTTCGCCCCTCTCCGCCAGACCAGACCCAACGCTGTGATCGTCGGGGACTCCATTGTGCGGAACGTCCGTGTAGCCTCATCTAAAGGTAAGGTGCGCACACACTGTTTTTCTGGTGCTTGTGTCCTTGATGTCGCTGCGCAGGTATCCGGGATCCTGAAGAAGGACGGGCTCATTGGAGCGGTTGTGCTGCACGCGGGGATGAACGACACCAGGCTGCGGCAGACGGAGGTTCTGAAGAGGGACTTCTCCAGCCTGATCGAGACGGTACGAGGCAGATCACCCACCGCGAAGATCATCGTCTCTGGACCTCTTCCCACATACAGACGTGGAGCAGAAAAGTTCAGTAGACTTCTAGCATTAAATGATTGGTTAGTCTCTTGGTGTAATGAGCAGAATCTGGTTTTTGTCAATAACTGGAATCTGTTCTGGGAGCGTCCTAGGTTGTTTCGTCCTGATGGCCTGCACCCCAGCAGCCTTGGAGCGGAACTGCTTTCAGACAACATTTCCAAGGCGCTACACTCCAAGTGACTGCCTACCGTAAGTACATCTTCCAATAATAACAACATTCAGTATAATCAATGTTCAACTAAAAATCCGGCAAAGGTAATACATACTATAGAGACTGTGTCTGTTCCCCGAGCTATACAAATATATAGAAAATCTCGGAAAGTCTATCTTCGTAACCTAATTAACATAGAATTAAATCATATTGAATGCACAGCCAGCACTTTTGATCTGAGGCTAGGACTATTAAACATTAGATCTCTTGCGTCTAAGGCTCTTATTGTTAACGACATCATTACTGATCAGGAATGTAATTTAATGTGTTTAACAGAAACTTGGATTAAACCAAACGAGTACATAGCATTAAATGAAGCCAGTCCTCCTGGATACAGTTATGTACATCAGCCTCGTTCAACTGGTAGAGGAGGAGGTGTTGGACTCATCCATAGTAAAAATCTAGTCGTCACACAAAAACCTAAGCATAAATTTAATTCTTTTGAAATTCTTTATACCAGTATAAGTTATGTAGCCACAAAAAATAAGTCAATTCCTCTAATTATTATTTACAGACCCCCAGGGCCATATACTGAATTTCTTAGTGAATTTGCAGACTTTGTCTCAAACCTGGTTGTGTCTGTAGATAAAGCATTAATCGTCGGAGACTTTAATATTCATTTTGATAACCTGGAAGACCCTCTAAGAATAGCGGTTGTGTCCATCTTAGATTCAGTAGGGATTAATCAGAACGTAATCGGGCCTACTTATAATGGTGGTCACACTCTTGACCTCCTACTAACATACGGACTAAGTATAGAAAATATTATCATTTTTCCGCAGTCTGAAGTTGTCTCAGACCATTATCTTATCTCGTTCATAATACGTATTGATCATAATATTTCCACCTCGTCTCGCTACCGCGTAAAACGTACCTACACATCAGCTACTGCACCGAGCTTCATAAATAACCTCGCAGAAACATCAATTAGATTTGGATCACTGTCAGATCACACAGAACTCGATCAGGCGACTGAAAGCTTGGAGTCAACACTCCGCTACACGCTAGATAGAGTGGCTCCACTCAAAAGGAAAATAATTAGAGAAAAAAAACTAGCACCCTGGTATAACGATCAAACGCGAACCTTAAAACAGACAACTCGACAATTAGAACGTAAATGGCGTCAAACCAAACTGGTGATATTTCAAACAGCATGGAAGGAGAGCCTACTGAAATATAGGAAATCTCTTGGCGATGCTAGAAAAATCTATTTCTCCACCTTAATAGGAGACAACAAAAATAATTCTAGATTCCTTTTCAACACAGTAGCAAAATTAACTAGGAATAAAACCACTACAGAGAGAAACACTCAATCATTACATAGTAATGAAGATTTCATGAAATTTTTCAATGATAAGGTTGAAAATATTAGACGTGAAATACAGGCCATTAAATTAAAACTGGACAGTACTGTAACAAACCCATTACATGACAATGTAGCAATATCAGATCAATGTTTAGAGTGTTTTGCTCCGCTTAGAGAGACCGAACTAGCTACATTAATCTCTTCAGCCAATTCATAAACTTGCATACTAGATCCCGTACCTACATGTTTGTTTAAACAGATTGGTCCAGGAGTAATTGAACCACTTCTAAATATAATCAATTCTTCCCTAAGCACTGGCTATGTACCTAAATCACTTAAATTAGCAGTTATTAAACCCTTGATTAAAAAACCTGATCTTGACCCGTCTCAATTCTCCAACTATAGACCAATATCAAATCTCCCCTTCATCTCTAAGATTTTAGAAAAGGTTGTAGCAAAGCAGTTATGCTCGTACTTAGATAGGAATAACATTCATGAAATGTATAAGTCAGGATTTAGACCTCATCATAGCACAGAGACAGCGTTAGTTAAAGTAGTAAATGACCTTCTACTGACTTACGATCAGGGTTGTGTCTCGCTGCTTGTGTTACTCGACCTTAGTGCAGCTTTTGATACTATAGATCACACTATTCTCCTTGATAGATTAGAAAATGTTGTTGGTATTAAGGGAACAGTCCTCTCCTGGCTCAGGTCTTATCTGACCGATCGTTATCAGTTCGTAGATGTAAATGGTGAATTCTCCATGCGTACTGAGGTTACCTTTGGAGTTCCACAGGGTTCTGTTTTAGGCCCACTGCTCTTTACTTTATATATGCTACCCCTAGGGCAAATTATTCGTAAACATGGAATTAGCTTCCACTGTTATGCTGATGATACACAGTTGTATGTTTCAGCGAAGCCAGAGGACAGACAGAAGCTTAGTAAAGTTGAGGATTGTGTAAAGGACATTAGACATTGGATGTTAATTAACTTCCTTCTACTTAATTCTGATAAAACAGAAATACTTTTATTAGGCCCACGTGTAGCTAGAAGTATTCTTTCTGATCACATGGTTACTCTGGATGGTCTTTCTGTTTCATCATGTGCAGCAGTTAAAGACCTTGGAGTGATTATTGACTCCAGCCTATCATTTGATGCTCATGTAGATAATATTACTAGGATAGCCTTCTTTCATCTCAGAAATATTTCTAAAATAAGAAACATATTGTCACTACATGATGCGGAAATACTAGTTCATGCATTCGTCACCTCTAGATTAGATTACTGTCATGCCATACTGTCTGGATGTTCCAGTAGGAATATAAATAAGCTCCAATTAGTCCAGAATGCAGCTGCTAGAGTCCTAACTAGAACTAGAAGATACGACCATATCACACCGATATTATCAATACTGCATTGACTCCCAGTAAAATCTCGCATTAATTATAAAATACTTTTATTAACCTATAAAGCACTAAATGGTCTCGCGCCACAATATCTAAGCGACCTTTTGGTTTTATATGATCCGCCACGCCTACTTAGATCAAAAGATGCAGGCTATCTGACGGTACCTCGAATAGTGAAGGCTATAGCAGGGGGAAGAGCTTTCTCTTATAGAGCCCCACAGTTATGGAACAGTCTTCCTATTAGTGTTCGGGACATAGACACAGTCTCAGTGTTTAAGTCTAAGCTTAAAACATATTTGTTTACTCAAGCCTACCCTGACTAGATTCTGTTCTACTACTTCGCAGTCATAATTATCTTTTTTCTCCCTCTCTCCTTTCGCCGAGCCCCACACGAATTTATGGAGATACTAGAGATCCAGATTCTTTCTGCCTCTGGATGGAGCTCAAATCTTCTTTAATTCCAGACTGCTGGGACTACGGCTGCTCTTAACGCCATACAGACTTCATATAAATCCATAATGAACTTTTTCACAATATCTGTTGTTACCCAGATGAGGATGGGTTCCCTTCTGAGTCGGGTTCCTCTCAAGGTTTCTTCCTCTTAAAACATCTTAGGGAGTTTTTCCTTGCCACCGTCGCCACTCAGTGGCTTGCTCAGTTGGGATAAATTCGCACCTTTAATATCTGTATACCATGTTGATATTTCTGTAAAGCTGCTTTGAGACAATGTCTATTGTAAAAAGCGCTATACAAATAAAATTTAATTGAATTGAATAACAATGTATAATTTTATGTTACAATGCATCCTTACTTTTATATCCACTGTACAATGTACAACCCAATTCTGAAAAAGTTGGGACAGTATGGCAAATGCAAAAAACCCCCCACAAAGTCATTTGAAAATTCAATTCACCCTGTACTATTTTGAAAACACATTATTTGATCCTTTACTTTGTGAATTTAATTTTGAAAATACAGTGCATCCGGAAAGCATTCACAGCACTTCACTTTTTCCACATTTTGTTATGTTACAGCCTTATTCCAAAAATGGATTAAATTCATTATTTTCCTCAAAATTCTACAAACAATACTCCATAATGACAACATGATAGAAGTTTGTTTGAAATCTTTGCAAATTTATTAAAGATAAAAAACAAACAAAAAAGCACATGTACATATGTATTCACAGCCTTTGCTCAATACTTTGTTGAAGCATCTTTGGCACCAATTACAGCCTCAAGTCTTTTTGAGTATGATGCTACAAGCTTGGCACACCTATTTTTGGGCAGTTTCTCCCATTCTTCTTTGCAGGACCTCTCAAGATCCATCAGGTTGGATGGGGAGCATCAGTGCACAGCCATTTTCAGATCTCTCCAGAGATGTTCAATCGGGTTCAATTTTGGCCTCTGGCTGGGCCACTCAAGGACATTCACAGAGTTGTCCTGTAGCCACTCCTTCGTTATCTTGGCTGTGTGCTTAGGGTCCTGTTGTCCTGTTGGAAAATAAACCTTCACCCAGTCTGAGGTCCAGAGCGCTCTGGAGCAGGTTTTCATCAAGGATGTCTCTGTACATTGCTGCATTCATCTGTTCCTCAATCCTGACTAGTGTCCCAGTTCCTGCCACTGAAAAACATCCCCACAGCATGATGCTGCCACCACCATGCTTCACTGTAGGGATGGTATTTGCCATGTGATGACTGGTGCCTGGTTTCCTCCAGACATTTGGCTTGCCATTCAGGCCAAAGAGTTAAATCTTTGTTCAGACTTTGGTCTGAGAGTCCTTCAGGTGCCTTTTGGCAAACTCCAGGCGGGCTGTCATGTGCCTTTTACTGAGGAGTGGCTTCCGTCTGGCCACTCTACCATACAGGCCTGACTGGTGGAGTGCTGCAGAGATGGTTGTTCTTCTGGAAGGTTCTCCTCTCTCCTCAGAGACACGCTGGAGCTCTGTCAGAGTGACCATCACGTTTTTGGTCACCTCCCTGACTAAGGCCCTTCTTCCCCGATCGCTCAGTTTGGCCGGGCGGCCAGCTCTAGGAAGAGTCCTGCTGGTTCCAAACTTCTTCCATTTACGGATGATGGAGGCCACTGTGCTCATTGGGACCTTCAATGCTGCAGAAATGTTTCTGTGCCCTTCCCCAGATCTGTGCCTCGATACAATCCTGTCTTGGAGATCTACAGACAATTGCTTGGACTTCATGGCTTGGTTTGTGCTCTGACATGCATTGTTAACTGTGGAACCTTATATAGACAGGTGTGTGCCTTTCCAAATCATGTCCAATCAACTGAATTTACCACAGGTGGACTCCAATTGAGTTGTAGAAACATCTCAAGGATGATCAGTGAAAACAGGATGCACCTGAGCTCAATTTTGAGTGTCATGGAAAAGGCTGTGAATACTTATTTAAATGTGCTTTTTTTTGTTTTTTATTTTTAAATAAATTTGCAGAGATTTCAAACAAACTTCTTTCACGTTGTCATTATTGGGTATTGGTTGTAGAATTTTGAGGAAAATAATTAATTTAATCCATATTGGAATAAGGCTGTGACATAACAAGATGTGGAAAAAGTGAAGCGCTGTGAATACTTTCTGGATGCACTGTATACTCTCATTTCAAATCTGATGACTGCAACACACCAAAAAAGTTTGGACAGTTGACTGTTTCCTACTGTTTAAAATCACCTTTTCTTTTAATAACATTTAATAAGCCTTCGGGCACTGAAGACACCAGTTGGTTAAGTTTAGCAAGCAGAATTTTCTCCAATTCAGCCATTATGCATTTCTTCAACTGTTCGGGGCCTGCATTGATTTATTTTGCACTTCATAATGGGCCACACATTCTCAGTCGGAGACAGATCAGAACTGCAGGCAGGTCATGCTACGCAACTATGCACTTGTAATCTGGGCAGAATGTGGTTTGGCATTGTACTTTTCTGGATGCCATCATATGTTGCTCCAAAATGTGTACATATCTTTTTGCATTAATTATGTCCTCACAGATGTGAAAATTACCCATGCCATGGGCACTGACACACCACCACACCATGACAGATGCTGGCTTTTGGACCTGACACTGGTAACAGCTTGGATGGTCCTTTTCCTCTTTGAGAACACGACAGCTGTTTTGTCCAAAAACAAATCTGAAATGTTGACTCGTCGGACCACAAAACACGATTCCACGGTGCTACTGTCCATCTCGGATAAGACTGAGCCCAGAGAAGTTGGAGGCACTTCGGCTTTGCATAGTAAAGCCTTAACTTGCATCTGTGGATGCAGTGGTGAATAGTGTTGACTGACAAAGGTTACCAAAATATCTGTTGGTTGATTGGGCTCGACACATCCTTGCTCTTGAAGGACTAAGCCTTTTCTGTAGGCTCCTTATATACTATGATTACACGATTGCCTCACCTGTTTCACATCACCTTCTTATTTCAATCTTTTTATTTCACATCACTATTAGTCCTAAATTACCCCTTTCTCAACTTTTTTGGAATGTGTTGCATGCATAAATTTCAAAATAATTGTTTACCTTCAAAAAACTATGTAGTTGATTAGATAAAACATCAAATACCCTGTCTTTATATGTTTTTTGTTTAAACACAAGTCAAACCAAAACAGAAATATTGGCCAACTTTAAGACTCAGAGCAGTAAAATAGAGAAGACATTTAAAAAGGATTTGTCAGAGAAGCAATGCTTCTGTGGGACTGAGGTAAGTTATTGATTTCCAAGTACAGTTTCAGTGCACATACTATTTAATACAATGCCAACAAGGTGCTAGCATCAATTGAGGGTGCAAGCCCACTACTACATGAGATGATAAGTATATAAAAAAATTATGTAAGTGGGTTTATGTGAGAGCTTATAAGTAAGGAATAAAACATGATAGACCATGTGGTTATAAAAAAAAGTCATCAGACATTTACCAGCGATTAAATGTTTTAATTATTAAAACATTTAAATGTACACCAATCAGCCATAACATTACAACCACCTGTCTAATCATGTGTAGATCCTCCTTGTGCTGCCAAAACAGCTCTGACCAGTAGAGGCATGGACTCCACAAGACCTCTGAAGGTGTCCTATGGTATGTGGTACCAAGATGTTAGCAGCAGATCCTCTAAATCCTGTAAGTTCTGAGGTGGGGCCTCCATAGATCAAACATGCTTGATCGGATTGAGCTCTGGGGAATGTGGAGGCCATGTCAACACCTTGAACTCTTTGTCATGTTCCTCGAAACATTCTTGAACAATGTTTGCAGTGTGGCAGGGTGCATTATCCTGCTGAAAGAGACCACTACCATTAAAGAATACCATTGCTATGAATTAGTGCACTTGGTCTGCAACAATGTTTACGTAGGTGATACATGTCAAAGTAACATCCATATGAGTGCCAGGACCCAAGGTTTCCCAGTGGAACATTACCCAGAGCATCAGACTTCCTGCGCTGTTTGCATTCTTCCCATCCTGAAGGCAGCTGTAGTAAGGCACTTTTAAAGGATCTCAAAGGACGAAACTCAACCTTGGTGATTTCCATAGGCACCAGACTTCAGGCAGTCATTGACTATGAAGGATTTGCAACCAGGTATTAAGAATAATCCTTAATAATCATTAATAATGATGTTAGTGTGTCCAGTTACTTTTGAGCCTGAGAAAATGGAAGGACTATGTAAATAATGGCTGTAATTCCTAAACAGTTGCAATATTTTTGTTAAACCCCTTGGATTAAAGCGGAAAGTCTATACTTCTATCACATATTGAGTCCTTCATTTCAAATATATTTTGGTGGTGTAGAGGCTAAATTGTGAAAATCATGTCAATGTCCATATAATTATGGAGCCATTTGTATATCCACCTTCCATTTTGTGCTGGTCCTTACAATTTATTCATATACATTTAAAAGCATTTTGCCATTTAAATACATGCATTGTAGTGGGGTACATTCAAAGGAGAGGTGGTTGTTATTGTCATTGTTACAATCATACAACATCTTGTCAGTTACAAGCCATCTTCTACACTTATTGGTCATTTAACAAGTAAATCTACAGTCTATAGCCCATCGGGCACCGTGCGCAGTTACCACAACAATATTTTCAACACATTTGACTTAAGAATATAGTACTGTGAAAAAGTATCGATTTCTTATTTTTGTGTCTATCTCGTGCTATTGTTTCAAAAATCAAAACAAAAGCCAAGATAAAACAAAAGCAACCTGAGTAAACACAAAATATAGTTTTTAAATAATGTTATTTACTGAAGTAAAAAAGCTATCCAATACCAACTACACCCGTGTGAAAATGTATTTGCCCCCATAGTTACTGATTCCCCAAATCTATGAAACTGCATTCATAATTCATAACAATATA
Source organism: Ictalurus punctatus (assembly GCF_001660625.3). Taxonomy (NCBI): domain Eukaryota; kingdom Metazoa; phylum Chordata; class Actinopteri; order Siluriformes; family Ictaluridae; genus Ictalurus; species Ictalurus punctatus. The sequence continues at coordinate 6,979,590 of NC_030416.2, forward strand.
AAGGTTTGAGGATGAGAATGTTATGTGGACTGATGAATCAAAAATGGAACTGTTTGGAAGACAAACACAGAATTCCACAAAAAGAACTTCATATCTATGTTCAAGCATGGTGGTTGCAGTGTGATGGTGTGGGGATGCTTTGCTGCTTCAAAGCCTGGACAACTTGCAATAATTGAAGGAAACATGAATTCTGCTCTCTACTGGATAGTCCTAAAGGAGAATGTCTGGTTTTCAGTCTGTAAGACTCAAGCACAACTGGATTATGCAGCAAGACAATGATCCAAAGCATAGGAGTACGTCCACCTCTGAATGGCTAAAACAAAGCAAAATTAAAGTTTTTGAGTGGCCTAGTGAAAGTCTTGACTTGAATTAATAGAGATGCTGTGGCAGGACCTTAAATGGGCAGTTCATGCTCAAAAACCCTCCAGTGTGGCTGAACTAAAACAGTTCTACAAGGAAGAGTGGGCCAAAATTCCACCACAGTGCTGTGAAAGACTGATTTCCAGTTATCGGAAGTGTTTTTCATTGCAGATATTGCTGCTAAAGGTGGCACAACCAGATTTTAAATTTAAGGGGATAATTAGTTTTTCCACATGGGTGATAAGTGTTGGATAACTTTTTTTTGCTTCAATAAAAAAAAAATTGTGTTTACTCAGGTTGCCTTTATGATGTTGGCTTGACAAAGCCAACATACTGTTCTACTATAAGTTGCTTATTATTATTCTGAATCCCCCAAAATTGAATTGCTACTCCTTCCAGAGCTTTCAAGTTACATACACCAAACTTGGCACAAACCTTCAGCCTGTTCTGAATTGAGTTGCTATTACTTTTCTAAGTGATCAGTATTACAGAATTCCCGTTATCGAAGCTCAAATTGGCCAAAATTTCCATTGACTTGCATAAAAATAATTTAAAAATATATATACATTTTCTGACTATTATAACTGCTTGAACTTTCAAGCTACTTTCACCAAACTCAGCACAGTCCTTCAGGCTGTTCAGACTGGTCATGCTATGTCTTTTCTAACTGATTGGACTCCCAGTTTTTCCGTACTGGACAATCAAATATCCCCAAAACCCCCATTCACTTACATTAATGAAATGTTCAGAACCTGGCTCAGAATGTTCAAGATTTCATGCACACGGCCTGAAGCCCCTCTTCTCTCCCCCTCACTCTATGAATCTACCTGTAACAGAGACTCTCACATCATCTCTCTCTCCCTCTCGATTGCTAGAAGTATTGGCACCCTATCCGTCCGTCTCAAAAGTATTGCAACCCTAACTATCTATCCAACTTTAGACGTATTGGCTGGACATTAGCTTCAGATTTCAAACTGATAACTATTTTTAAAGTTTCAGACAGGCTTTGTCAAGCCAACATCAAAGTTTGTAATGATGAACTTTACCCATTTAGTTTTATTTTTTTTTGACAGAGTACTTTTTCACAGCACTGTAAAACCCATTTACACAAAACTCTCTTAGAGTGGAAATGTGAAATCCATGATTCTGATAGTAATCAGATCAGTCAATAAACATTTATTTGAGGAATGTTCCATGAATCATTAAGTTTCCCCATTTACAGCTGGCTGTTTTGTGTCTTAAGCATCAGAATAATATCTAGAGATATAAAAATGCATGCAGGACAAATTTAAAACAGATTTATATCTTAATGCAACCACCTATCCAAGCCGCATCTGACACCTCAAAGCCCTCTTAACAGCACGGAACAGTGGGTGGCCCACACATTACAAAGTTGTTGCTTATAAGGATTTAAAAATCTTGATTTTTGATCCAGCAACCATCTTCTGAATACAACTGGGAAGGAGGAAAATGACAGGAATCTGGTAGTCAAATGTTGGAAGCTGATTTGTATATTATATGCAAGACAGCATTAGTTTAAAATCAGGCTAACTGCAGAAACACAAGATGTTATACAACCAGGTGAAAATGTGTTCCAAGTTATTTCTAAGTTTTAAATTTCTATAATACACTTGAACAACAGTGTCATCTGATACAAACAGATAACACCTTGGTTTTTAACCCCCTACCATGGTAAATTCCATTATATCCAGTATAGGATATAAATTAATTATTTTCTCATGAAGTTTTGAAGACTGACTTCCTTATGACAACTGCATGTAGGACTTCATGTTATACCACAGTGTGGTTGAATTCTGGAATCTGATTGATCAAAAGGTGTGGATTACATTAAGATAACCGCATGGCTCTGATAGAAGTTGGTGCTGTAACACAAATGATACCTTTTTAGAAATGCACTTCTTCTTATGTTATTGTTTCTCTACTGAAGTACCAGCTCATACACAGGGACTTGTATGGTGGCTTTTTTTAAAATAACCGCATGGTCTGTCATGGAAAATCCCAACAGCCATGTTCCAAAATATAGTGGAAAGCCTTCCCAGAAGATTGTAGGTTGTTATAATATTTAATAAACATATGAATAACTGAACACTTAAATGTTTAGTGAACCTAAAAACATACAATGCCACAGTATTTATTTGTACAATATGGAGTTACAGTCTTCCAAAACATTACCATTAAACAAACTTTTATACATTCACAATGCACTGAGATTACAAATAACACCTTTATTTACAATGTGTTTTTTTTTCAGCTGTTCATGCACGTACCAAGTGTTTTAAAATGCTCTATTTCTGTTTGTGAGAGAAAGGTTAAAAAAAAAAAAAAGAGAGAGAAAAGAACAAGCACAATTATTTACATTGAGATAGGTTACAGCCAAAATATGTTTTAGGCAGTAACAGGTGTACATCACTATACATATGTCTTTATGAAAATGTGGTCTTCGTTGACTTTTCTTAATTGACCACTCTTGCTCCAAAAAGCTCAGTGGGGCTCATTTTTTAATTGTTAATACAGTTGTGTGTAAATGTTTGCATAAGCCAACCTGAACTAAACGTTTCGACCGGATTTACACAAGTTTTGGAAAGGCTGATTTTCTTCATAATATATGAATACATATGTATCTTCACGTGTACAGACACCTGGGAAAATAAAATTAATGTTAAGTGTAAAGGTCGAAAGGTAAAAGTGGAATTTATTTTGATTCACTTCCATGCCAATAAAAATATTTATTAATATATAATAATGATAACAACCAAGCCTTTTAGTCTCTGACCTAGTAAACTAGCACAAGGATGCTTTCTTGATGGACAACAAAGCATTTCTGTTAAATGCTATGAATGTAAATATATAAATAAGCAATTTAAACCCTAATAAGTATATTCCACATATAAAAGAGCAACAATCCATGCAAATTATATGATTTTAAGTCGATCAATCAAGGTTTTGATTACTTGGTCTTCTTATGCAGAAGTTTACACACTTTTTTCCCGAATTTATGCGATTTGCACCAAATTCTCATACTCGTACAAATGATTTACATATAAATCTGTTCATATCCAACTTAATAAATGAGGCCCACTGTACATGTGAGTGTGGAAAGCTAAGATCATGAATTTTGTGGCCTAATAATTTTACAAAAACTCCTCAAAAGGCTGAGATTCTTCATGAAAGTCAAGAATAGTACTGTTTTATTAATGATTGCTAAAAAAGAAAAAAAAAAACTCCTGTAGGAGGCATCATGCAGTGCCTTTTTTTTTTTGGCTCATCCAGTTATATAGCATTGTTACAGTAGTTCAAAATAAAATGACGGCATGTCAGTACAAACCATGGAAGCCATGCTCCCACTTTATCAGATTCAAAGACTTGCAGCTGTTACTCATTAGTATTAATCTTTAATCTCTAATAAATCTTTAATAGAATAACCTAAAATGCAACAAAAAAACAAAACATAAAAAACAGACCATCAAAACAGAACCCAGCAAAGTAATTGACAGATTGCAGCCAATTATATTTAACCATTGGGAAGTGTCTTTCTACTGGTGGTACCACTTACCACCAACTAATGAAATGAGAAGAACGGAATGAATATTATCTTAAAACAGCTAAGGAATATTTGCCTTAAAAAGTATCCAACATATTTACAGAAGAATTATTTTGAAGCTATTACTATTTAAGTCTAATAAAATTGTACAAAGCCGAGTGCACAAAAAAAGTCCCACAGTACATGTTATTTCTAACTTAAATGTCAGTGATCATAAACCACAGTTATGCAATAGGCTCAAAATTCCCACTGGGATCTGTGACATGTACAACATCTGACTGTGACTGGTCCATGTGTGTGGCATCCAATTTTGTTGACTCAAGTACATCCCTTAAAATACAGTGATCCCTCCTTTTGTGGTTATTTAGTGATCCTAGGTCTGGATAACTGCGCTGGCAAATCTGGCACTTAAAAAGAGTGCTGTGATTTTGATGAGTAATCCCTTTGTATATTTCAAGACCACCCAGGATGCGATGAACCCGCCTCCTGTGGTTTCTCAATGACCTTATGTCAGGGTAGGTGCGTGAACAGATTTGACACTGAAATAGACTGGAATGACTTTGCTGTAGATTTGCCCTTGGAGGCTGCAGTCCACCTCCTAGAATACGGTGGACCCTCCTCCTGTGATTTTTCAAGCACTGAATATCTTGGTAAGCACGAGCACAAATGTGACACTGAAACTGCTTGGTCTGACTTTGCTGTGCAATTCCTTTGGACAATTCCTTGGACTCAAAACTGCCAATGCGGACTGCATTTAGATGTTTTGGTCTATGAACCTTTCTTAGATGATCTTTCAGGGACTGGAGTTTTGGGTAACTGCGCTGACATATCTGGCAGCGAAAGGCATCTGATGAGCTGCTTTGTGAAACATGAGCTGACTGAACAGTAGGTGACTCAGAGTCCTTGGTTGTGCTGTGGACACTACGTTTATGCTCCTCAAGTGCAGCATGGCTTGAGTACTTGCAAGAACAAATCTGACAAGTCAAACTTTCTTCTTGGCTATGTGACAACAAGTGTCTCTTGAGTCCTTCAAGGCTGCTGAACCAACGTACACACACTGGGCAACTAAGAGGTTTGAAAGCGGGGGTACAAGTGTTGCCACGCATGTGGACCTCTTGGGCTAAAGAGTTTTGGAAAGTCATGCCACAGCGGGAACAAGAGTGTTTGTTTTCAGTTGTAGCAGCTCCCTTACAACTCCGCGTTAGGTGCCTTAGCAAAGACTTGCGTAATCTAAAGATCTTCTTGCATCTGTGGCAAACATATGGACCTGTGAAGGGCCTGTGATTTAAACGTGATTTAAACAGATCTTGAGACATCTTTTTTTGATTTTGCACTGATGTCTGAATGTTTGGCTCTTGCTGAAGCTGAGGCTGCACATGTGATTGCTGCTGTGACCCTTTGTCCTCAATTTTTGCCCCTGAAGTTTGTAGATGTAATTGCTGATGTGCTTCAAAATCAGCCCAAGACTGCAAATTCTCACCACAATGGGAACAAATGTAAGACTCTAGTGCATGCATTTGCAGATGTTCAAACAGAAGCCTAGGGCAAGTAAAACTAGCACCACACTCACAAGTCACTTTTCTGGGGAGCACAGATGGTAATGACATAATACCCCAGCTTCCACCCCCAACATTACTACTGCCCTCCTGTCTCACTTGGCTCTTTGAAACTGGTGGCAACACAAATATGTTTTCCTGGGCTGCTTGATTTTGCTTGTCCAACATCCCATTTCCCACCAGAGTTTTTGCAGCTCTCATGGATTGGCACCTCTTTCGGTGCATATTCATATTATCTTTGCGAGTAAATGATGAACCACAATGGGGACATGGAAACATTTTCCTCACCCCAAGGATATTATCTGACACATTTCCATAGGAATTTGGCTCCATTAATTTTCTTGCTCTACAAATCCTAAGGTGCTGATTTAGCGTAAAACGCCTAGAATAGCTTTTCTGACATCTGTTACAGGAAAAACGCCTTATTCCACTCTCAGAAACATGAACCTGAAAATCTTTACTTGTAGAATGTGTTGTTCCATAATTAACAGACGGCTCTAAAATAATGACCTCATCATCAGTGGTTTCTTTTGGACTTGGGCAGTTTTCTTCATCAGTCAGAACATCAATTTCAGCATCATCCAGCGGTACAGTCCACTGGCCTCTTTCTAATGACTCACTTCCATCTGTGTTACTCCCTGCCATTCCTTCAGCTTCAGACGATGAAGAGTTAATGGAATTCTCTCCTTTCAACATTTCATTAACATTTTCCTTTGATTGCACTAATGCAAATTTAGACTTATTGGGAAGAAAAGGTGGGAAACTTTTGGGTGCTCTTTCAGATTTAAAAGAGTTAGGGTTCAACTGAAATTTGTCCACCACTGGAGATCCTGCACTCTCTTCAGTCTTTATAGAGTTAATGCTCTCAGTGTTCACAGCAACATTTACATGGCTTGTTGAGTTCTTCACTGACGAGAGTTGCTCCCCTCCAATATTGCAGACTGTGGCATCTTTTCGAGCCGAAGCAGCTACCCAGTGACATTTATGTGTTTTAAGCCTGTGGCGCCTTGTATAGCTCCGGTTACACAATTGACAGCGAAATAATTTTCGTGGATACATTATTGTGGGAAGAGAGTTGGCTGCTCCGCCATAGCCAGAACAGATATGGTTATCCGGAACAGAAATTACACTGATGACAAATTGCTGGCAACGGTGACAAAATTTAACTCTTTCCTTCCTGTGCAAGGCATGATGCATTATTAAGCTGTCCTTGTTCTGAAACACCCTACGACAGATTCCACACTGATATCTACCTTCAACATTGTCCCTGAAAAGCTTTTGACGAGTCTCAAGTGCCACCACAGGACACAAAGTCTTGGTCACAGATACAACACTGCCTTTGTTTGAGAAGGTTCTGTCTGATGTTATTAAACCTTCTCGATTAGGGGCATATTTGGCAACCTTTTGTCTTAACTGATTAACAGTGCACTCAGGGTTTGATGCTGACATAGCCATTGGAGCTTGTAAAGGTGCCCTAGGTGAAACTTTTCGGGGAGGCAGAGCCCTCTTGATTTGGCCCCATTTAATTTGGGCTGGCTGTCTACAGCTCATATAGGCAGAGGCAAGCATTTTAAGAAGTGTTTTCTTATTTGTTACTGTTGACTGGTCTGGTGATTCCTCATTGTCAGAACTATTCACATTTTCATTTTCCATGAGCTTAGCTTTATTTTCAAAGGACTCACTATGTGCTTCTGTGGAAATCATAGGACTGGATATGCATGCTGGTAGCAACCCTTCATGATGTCCTTGTGAGATGGGACATGGCATAGGAGGTACATTTGACATGGATATAGACCCTTTTTTCTCAACTTCAGAAAGTGTCTGTGTGCTCTCATTAAATGACTCCTCAGTACCATGGGAAGGTGAGCTCTCAGAGGGGAGAACTGGAGCAAAGTGGCTGCAATCAGTCATGACTTCAATTTTTATAGTAGAATCCTTATCTGACTCTGTAAAAGTCTTCATTTCGTGCATCTTTTCATGCACCTGAATAGCACCAATTTCCTGAAACCCTTCCTCACGTTCACATGTGTGTAAATCTTGAGTTACAGTAGGGGGCAATAGCATGCAGTGGTGTTTTTCAAGAAGTTCTTTGCTTGCAAATAATCCACCACAGTGACTGCAAGTAGGTGATGTAGCCCCTAGTGGACTAGAAACTTCACTGGCGTGAGATGCTTGATGTACCAAGAGAGATGCTAAACCATGAAACGTGGCTGAGCATGCCACACAGCTGTATGATTTGGTGGAGGAAGTCCCAGCAGGTCTTGTTTCCTGTAGCCCAAGCATTGTGGGATGGCAGAGGGAGGCAGTACTGAGTGTTATACACTCAGTTGTGCCAATTCTTGTAGCTTTCCTAAAGAAGAAAAACAGAAAGCAATTTTATTTCTAAAATTACTCTTTCCCTGCCATTAAAGAAAGTTGATAGTCAGTATTACAATGGTGATTTTTTTTTTTTAAAGAGTTAACTGGAAAAGTTGATTGCCAGCTTCTTTTCATTAGCTATTATTTATACTAGCTAATGAAATAATCCTCTAGGTTGGATTATTGTAATGCCACACTGTCTAGATGTTCCAGTAGGAGCATAAACAAGCTCCAGATAGTCCAGAATGCATCTGCAAGGGTCCTTACTAGAACCAGAAAATATGACCAAATCACCCCTATCTTATTCACATTACTGCACTGACTCCCAGTAAAATTTTGCACTGATTATAAAACACTACTATTGACCTATAAAGCACTAAATGGTCTTGTTCCACAGTACCAGAGTGAACTTTTGGTCTTTTATGATCAGTCATACCCAAAACATGCAGGCTATTTGTTGCTATCTCGAATAGTGAAGGCTACAGCAGGGGTAGCGCTTTCTCTTACAAAGCCCCACAGTTATGGAACAGCCTTCCAATTAGGGTTCGGGACTCAGACACAGTGTCAATGTTTAAGTCCATGTTGAAAACATTTGTTTAGTTAAGCTTGTTGTGAATAAAAAACATTTGTGCAAAAAAAAATTAAGAGCATGTTATTTATTTTTGAGCAGAAGGTATACAGATGTGTACACAAAATTCAAAGTGAATACGATAAATTAGTGTCATGATGCGATATATTATCTATCCAGCAAAAATAAGCATTGCCTGATTATGTGCCTTAGGTTTCCATTTTCAACTGATTAATACATTTATCTTCAAATACTATAATACAAACTTTACAGTTTTAAAATGATCCACTCAGACTATATAGCACATAATGAAACAAAAGCCTTGCATTAGAATGTAACAAAATTAAACATGGCTAAGCTTACACTGGATTGACTCCGGGTGGTGTTCTGAAGCACAGGGCTTTTTGTAGTATGCTGTAGACTAATTGTGCTGCAAGAGTCACATAGCTCGCTCTAGCTCCAGCTGCATTTTTTAATCCAGTGTTCTCCACTACCAAATATGCACACTGGCAGAAGTGATTTCTTTAGACCAGATTGAATCAGCAAGGAAACGCGGCCTGAAAGCAGCAGAGTGCTTTCACCATATTATCTATAGGTGTGCAGTATTAGCACTGGTGTATTGATGGAAGCTGAAATGCCCCCACACACTAGTTTTGGGGAATTATTCCAGTTCTTGCATGCTGCTGAACACAGGAGTTAATACGCTACTATGGTAGTATGTTAACCCGTTGGCTCATGAAAAAGAACATTTGGAGAAGCATACCCTCTCCTGATTTGAGCCAAAAAGGAAGTTACTTTTTCCAGAGATGGGAAGATGGGCTTGATTAAGTTTCAATCTTTATTTAACTTCATGTAATAGTAGTGTTTTATGACAAATAACATACTTTTATGCAGCCTGTTGAAAATATTGTACAATTCACAGATGTATTGAATTGAGAGCTTTGAATCAAATGAAATGATATGCCATATAATTATACCCCTATTATTTTGACCAGGTGCTTTGTTGTTGTCTTGTGGTTCAGTTGAACCTTTTGGACCCAAGTACATCATCTCAAATATAACACTAGAAGATTTTTTTTTTTTTTTTTTACTAACCGGAAGTATATGCCACTTCCTACATGACGTCAAACGCACGTAATGCGACGGTGCTAGCTTTAGCCTAATACCCAGTCACACCGTACATGAATTTCTTTTCTCTCAATGACCATCAGACGGAGGTGAAATCGTCAAGTGACTGAGGAAGAAAATGTGCGACCTCTAAGGCAGTGGAGCATTTTGTGTTAAACACCACCGAGAAGATTTATAAACTTTATAAAGCGGAGTTTATATTATATAAAAGTATTCATGCATTATTTTTTTATGGATGCAAAAAAAAAAAGCAATGAATTAAACTACAGTCCTAAATTAATAATAAAAATTCACTTTTGCTGCACCTTACGGTTTCTGTTACTCACTGCCTTTAGACATTATTTTGATTATAAACATAAAACTAAAACTACCATTCACAAACAATACAGTGAAAAAATTCATTGTCGGTGACTCTGGGTATCTGCTAAAGCTAGCGGCATCACATTATGTGCATATGGCGTCATGCGCCATCGAACAGGAAGCGGCTTATACTTCATAAAATAGTATAGTAAAAAAAACGCTAGTGTTCCATTTGAGACGATATTACCTTTCTAAAATCCACACACTAGACGGTAGTGCAGAGTGCATAGTGTAAGTGTACAGTATGTCATTTGGGACACAACTAGCATGTCCTCTCCGATGCATGCTTTCGGAAGAGAAATAAGAGAGTAAATACGCCCTGGGCCGCTCACAGACCAACTAATCGATAATGAGATTTGTTGACAATTCGTTGCAAATTTCCATAATCGATTAGTTGTTGCAGCTCTAATTGCTTTAATACAACAGTTTACCAGCTACCATGGCTATTTTCATGGCGAGAAACAGTGTGGCAAAATATGAAGAATTTCCAATATTTATTTAAAAAAATAATGTTTTCCTTCGCTAAAAATTCTAAAACTAAATCTGGCTTCATTTCATTAAAAATCTTTTCATATGAAAACAACCGATAAAAAAGGGTCCTAGACGAGTTGAAACCATCACAGTCCGTTAAAATTAAGGGAACTCTTAAATGACACATCGGATCTTGATGAATGAAATATTCAAGTTGAAAATCATTACTTATATACATTGTGTAATTCGTTGAGAACAAAATGATGTGACAATGGAAGCCAAAACCGTCAACACATTGAGAGCTGGATTCAAAATCACACCGAACCCCCCCCCCCCCGCCCATAAATAAATAAATAAATAAATAAACAAACAAACAAATAAATATATATAAAAATAACAGGCTGATCGAAGTTGCACGAATTTGATCATGGCAACTCAATGTCAGTCAGTAGCGTGTATGGCCCCCACATGCCTGTATGCACTCCCGACAGCTTCTGGGCATGCTCCTGATGAGATGGCAGATGGTGTCCTTGGGGATCTCCTGCCAAACCTGGATTAGGGCATCAGTGAGCTCCTGGACAGCCTGTGGTGCTACTTGGCGGCTTCGCATGCTCCGAGACATAATGTCCCAGATGTTCTCAATTGGATTCAAGTCTGGGGAACATGAAGACCAGTCCATGGCATCAATGCCTTCATCATCCAGAAGCTGTCTACACACTGGCCACATGAGGCCGGGCATTGTCATGCACAATGCCCGGGAACCCAGGGCCCACTGCACCGGCATAAGGTCTGACAATGGCTCTGAGGATTTCTTCCCGGTATCTAACAGCAGTAAGGGTACCGTTGGCTAGCACATGGAGGTCTATGCTACCCTCCGAGGATATTCCTCCTTAGACCATCACTGACTCACCACCACACCTGTCATGCTGGATGATGTTGCAGGCAGCATAACATTCCCCACAGCATCTCCAGACTCTTTCACGTCCGTCACGTGCTCAGTGTGACCCGCTCTCATCCGTGAAGAGAAGAGGGCACCAATGGTGGACCTGCCAATTCTGGTGTTCTCTGGCAAATGCCAATCAAGCTGCATAGTGCTGGGCTGTGAGCACACGTCCCACTAGTGGACCCTCATGGAGTCTGTTCATAACAGTTTGGTCTGAAAGATACACACCAGTAGCCTACTGGAGGTCATTTTGCAGGGCTCTGGCAGTGCTCCTCCTGTTGCTTCTTGCACAAAGGAGCAGATAACGGTCCTGCTTCTGGGTTGTTTCTGCCCACAATAGGGTTGTGAAGTTTATTTGTAATACCCTTATCCCATTCAGTTTGCCATTTTTTCGAAGACATAAGAGTTTCTAATGGGTTTGAGGTTTGAAAGTAGAATACAGAATTTTCTGAGCTCTGAAGAAGAGGCCTCGTTAGCATCAGCTTGCTCATTCCCTGGGATTCCACAATGTCCTGGTACCCAACAAAAAATTATTTTAAAATTCTGTGCCTCCAAAGACTGCAGTCCTTTTAAAATTACTACAAATACTGGGTGTTAATTAATGCCAGAGTTTGAAGACATGGCATGTTTTTTGAGGAAGTGCTGGGGAAGGAAGGTCCTCTTGTTCTTTCACGTGCCCACTGAGTTGGACCCAAACCAGCCAACACAAAGGCCAAACAGACCAGACACAGTATTTCTGGTTCTGTTTCATTTCTTTCAAGATAAGAATCACATCTTTAGATTCAGCAGGCAAAAGCAGAGTTGTACTTTCACGGACACAGGGTGTTTTTTCATGAGGATTTCAGCGGAGACATGGCGAAAAGGTGAGCGATGTTCAAAGACATGAAATCTCAGCTATATGCGAAGGGAGTTAAATTCGGTTTCTTGTATCCAGCAAGGCTTTGTATTACTCATGAAGGGAAAACACACTGCTTCGATACATCAAAGGAAGCCAAGGAATTTTACCCCTCTCATTCGGGTGATGACTAGCAGTAATCTAATTATTGACCTTACTCTGAGTAAAACAATATTGTGATTAAGGTGTTTACATGAGTCGCTTTTAGAATATTCCTTTCATGTTCCCCTTTGTACATGTTATAGAGCATAGTTCGATTAACAGCACACATCATTGCGCCATGCCATTCCCTCCAGAATTTCACATATCAACATACAGTTTTAATTATTTTTCATGCTATGCGTGCAAATAGACGACTGCTTGAAGCCATGGGCTGCATCCAAAACCACATACTTACCTACTATACAGTAGCCAAGATACATGTATTTCGCCTAAAAATAGTAAGTAAATACACGTCTTAATTCGATTTGTGTTTACTTAGAGTATGTTTACTTAATCGGATTAAGGTAATAAAAAAATTGCTGTTTACATGCTAGTTTCTTAATCAGAGTACTGTCTTAATCAGGTTAATATTGGATTATTGTTGTCCATGTAAATGTATCGAGTGTGTCCGAATCTCTTTCAAATACTGGCTGTTTTAGTAAATGTTTATGCGCCTAATTGGGACGATATTCAGTTTGCGAATAGCCTCATTATTAGTTCACAAGCTTAATACACACCATCTGATGGAAACTTCCTGGAAATTGATCGTTGTTATGGACCCACTGCTCATTATATCAGAGCATGCACCTCTGGTGCTAGACCTGCACTTAAACATTAGGGATTGACCACAGTGGAAATTTAATCCACTCCTGCTACCTAGTGAAAAATTCTGCAAATTTGTGTTGACCAATAGATACTTTCTTTGAGACCAATAAAACGGACTCAGTGTCTCACTAGTTACTTTGGGAGACTCTACAGGCTTACATGAGGGAGTCAACTGATATTTTATACATTATATGCCAACAAAGAGCGAAGGAATTGCAAGCACCGTCACAATCTGTACTAGATTTAGACAGACTATATTCAGAACTACCCACAGACAAATTACATGAAAAAAAAAAAAGTTGATTTACAGACTAAATTTAATCTCTTATCCACAACACAGAAAAATTACTATTTAGGATGCGTGACCGTTACTATGAGTATGGAAACAAGTCACTCGGCTTATGGCTCAGCAGCTGAAACATCAAGCTTCTTCACGTCTTATTCCTCAGATAAAAGACTCTAACCAAACTTTAATAAACAACCCAAAAGAAATTAACAATATTTTCACAACCTTTTACCGCTCTCTATATACTTCAGAATTCCCTTCAGATACAGCAGTATATATATATATACACACATACATACATACATACATACATACATACATACACACACACACACACACACACACATATATACATACACACATTATAAATAATATAGACATTCCAACTCTACTATCAGATGAGGCAGAGGATTTAGAACATGATCTCGAACTGGAAGAAACCAGTAAGGCCATCTTAGCAATGAGAAGTGGAAAGACTTCGGGCCCTGATGGGTATCCTATTGAATTTTATAAGAAATCTATAACAAATTCTTATTGAAGTGTTTAAATAACCTCTGGAATCCAGTTCCCTACCACCAACTTTTTCACAAGCATCTATTTAAAAAAAACTAAACTAAACAAAAAAACCCTAACCCAATTCCCAGACACTAAAATTCTAGCTAAGGTGCTAGTGTACCGCTTAGAGCATGTCCTCAATACAATAATTTCAGACAATCAGACAGGATTTATTAGGAACCGTCACACTCTTTCTCTAATTTTCACAGACTTGCTAACAATGTATTTTCCTGAATCCGCTCAGAGTCCAGAGTTTATCTCCTCTTTGGATGCAGAGAAGGCTTTTGATCGAGCTGAATGGCCATATTTGTTTGCAGCTTTAAAAAAATTGGTTTCGGCACCTTTGGCATCCATTCAGACCAATTACTCTCGATCTGGTTATTTCCCTTTAACACGAGGTACTCGTCAAGGATGCACACTGAACCCACTTCTTTTTGCGATCAAACCTCTTTCAATAGCACTGAAATCAGCCACATTGTTCCAAGGACTCAAAAGAGGGGATATTGAACATTGTGTGTCTTTATACCCCGATTACATTTTGCTTTATGTTAGTGATCCCATAAAAGGTTGGTTTGGAAATTGTTCAGGTTTTAAACTAAATCTCCAATAAAGTGAATGCTTTCCCATAAATGATTCCGTTTTGCAGATCTAACAAGAAGCACTGCCTTTTTGTTTCTCCCAAAATGCCTTAGAACATCTTTGAATACCTATGACACCTTCAGTTCTCTTCTTTGTTCAAAGCCAATTACGAACTTCAGTTAGAAGAAATGAGGGCTGAGCTGGAGACAGACCTACCAACTTACAAGAGGTAAAAAAGGTGGCATTTACAAATTAAATACCTTTCGGGGGGGGGGGGGGGGGGGGGGGGTCTTATGACAGAACAACTATTTATTTAACAACATATTACAACTATTTAGATACACTATTTACACTCACTAATGCAAACAGCTTTTCTGGTATGTGCAGAAAATGGGACATTAAAATATGTACTTACACCGTTTCATATTCTATTATACTAAATTATATTACTGTATTATTCAACTTATGGAGTAATTCTTTTTATACAATTATTACTTTGCACATGTCTGCAGGAAGTTTGGCCTCATCACCTAGACATCAATACAGTAGCTCCTAATAACAGCTAGTTAAAATAACATTAGCTATACTAATGGACGAATGACACCTATTAAACTCATTTCAACATGTCTTTTACAGTCATTAAACCCACCCTGAGCAACTGAGAATTCACTGCTGCAAACAGCGGGCAACACTGTTGTTTTTTTACTCCCATTATGCATGGGTACATTTTAATGTAGTCTGGGGTGAAATGCGTTCTGTACTTATTTTTAGTGTCTGCCATGGTGCTGCAGACACTAAACTGAACCGAACTGGTTGATGAACTGGAAATAGAGAGGTCGACTGTAAAGCCCGCCCACCGAGAAAAATGATAGGTTAGTAAGCACAAAGAGACCAATCAGGACATCCACCATCTCTGTTTCTCCAGAGCCCGTCTACCATTAGAAATGTCAATAGAACACTCTCAAATATATATATAAATAAATAAATAAATAAATAAATAAATAAATAAATAAATATATATTTTTTTTTAAAGGTTTCTGGGATATTGTATATGATTTGCGGGCGTCAGGGAGCCACTATTAAAATGTGGGAGACACCAGATGTTGTCTGAAAACCCAATTGTGACTTTGAAACATAAAACTAATAATTTTACATATCTAAATTGAACACATTAGCAAACACTGGTCAAGTTAACACATAACCACGGTCAACACAGTCACTCAACTTTCCATAATGACAGACGTTAAAAATCAGACAGAAATATGGATGCAGTGGGAGTTAGTCTTAAACTCAGAAAAAGTATTCCAATTCATTCTGAACTGACTGACTGATGTAAGCTTGTTAGCTTACATGCTAACAAGCTTATTAACAGGTTGGGGAAAGTCTGATGGGGTAACGTTACATAAAAATGTACACGACAGAGATCTATTGGAAGGAGGCGATTAAAAGGGTCCATTCATCAACCTTTGCTGCATTTGGGCTCATACAATTTAAAGTTCTGCACACAGTCCAACTAAGTAAGGCTAGGTTTGCCGGAATATACTCTGTGTTGGACACTGCTTGTGACAGATGCTCTTTTTCTCCAGCCAATCTGGCACATATGTTTTGGTCCTGCTCCAGTCTAGATAAGTAATAGGCATTGTTTTTTAAAACCATCAGCCAAGCTCTTGGGGTAACATTGAGGCCTTGCTTTTTAACAGCTCTTTTTGGAACATCGGACAATACGATAAATAAATCTTTAACCAAAAATCAGTGTGACATTATTGCCTTCACATCTCTGTTGGCTGGCAGGAGAATTTTGTTGAGCTGGAACTCTACCACTCCTCCATCAGCGACAGCTTGGCTAGAAGATGTGATGTTGGGCCCATTGTTTTGACTGCAATGCAATCTGTCTCACAGAATGATTACAACAAAATAATGTTATCCCTTTTTTTTGTTCTGATATACATGGGCTTATACCTTGAACAATTGTGATGACATAGCTGCATTACTGCATATTGGTAACAGGACAATGTTGTATTTGTGTACATTAGCTGCTTAGGGTGGAGTCTTCTGTTTTTTGGGGAGGAGGGTGGGGTAAGGAAACTAATGTATCATGTTTTACATTGTATTGGTTCATACAGTGAGGGAAAAAAGTATTTGATCCCCTGCTGATTTTGTACGTTTGCCCACTGACAAAGAAATGATCAGTCTATAATTTTAATGGGATTTATTTGAACAGTGAGAGACAGAATAACAACAACAACAACAACAACAAATCAGAAAAACACGTCAAAAATGTTATAAACTGATTTGCATTTTAATGAGGGAAATATGTATTTGACCCCTCTGCAAAACATGACTTAGTACTTGGTGGCAAAATCCCTGTTGGCAATCACAGAGGTCAGACGTTTCTTGTAGTTGGCCACCAGGTTTGCACACATCTCAGGAGGGATTTTGTCCCACTCCTCTTTGCAGATCTTCTCCAAGTCATTAAGGTTTCGAGGCTGACGTTTGGCAACTCGATCCTTCAGCTCCCTCCACAGATTTTCTATGGGATTTAGGTCTGGAGACTGGCTAGACCACTCCAGGACCTTAATGTGCTTCTTCTTGAGCCACTCCTTTGTTGCCTTGGCCGTGTGTTTTGGGTCATTGTCATGCTGCAATACCCATCCACGACCCATTTTCAATGCCCTGGCTGAGGGAAGGAGGTTCTCACCCAAGATTTGATGGTACATGGCCCCGTCCATCGTCCCTTTGATGCAGTGAAGTTGTCCTGTCCGCTTAGCAGAAAAACACCCCCAAAGCATAATGTTTCCACCTCCATGTTTGACAGTGGGGATGGTGTTCTTGGGGTCATAGGCAGCATTCCTCCTCCTCCGAACATGGCGAGTTGAGTTGATGCCAAAGAGCTCCATTTTGGTCTCATCTGACCACAACACTTTCACCCAGTTGTCCTCTGAATCATTCAGATGTTCATTGGCAAACTTCAGACGGGCATGTAAATGTGCTTTCTTAAACAGGGGGACCTTGCGGGCGCTGCAGGATTTCAGTCCTTCACTGCGTAGTGTGTTACCAATTGTTTTCTTGGTGACTATGGTCCCAGCTGCCTTGAGATCATTGACAAGATCCTCCCGTGTAGTTCTGGGCTGATTCCTCACTGTTTTCATGATCATTGCAACTCCACGAGGTGAGATCTTGCATGGAGCCCCAGGACGATTGACAGTTCTTTTATGTTTCTTCCATTTGCGAATAATCGCACCAACTGTTGTCACCTTCTCACCAAGCTGCTTGGCAATGGTCTTGTAGCCCATTCCAGACTTGTGTAGGTCTACACTCTTGTCCCTGACATCCTTGGAGAGCTCTTTGGTCTTGGCCATGGTGGAGAGTTTGGAATCTGATTGATTGATTGCTTCTGTGGACAGGTGTCTTTTATACAGGTAACAAACTGATATTAGGAGCACTCCCTTTAAGGGTGTGCTCCTAATCTCAGCTCGTTACCTGTATAAAAGACACCTGGGAGCCAGAAATCTTTCTGATTGAGAGTCAAATACTTATTTCCCCTCATTAAAATGCAAATCAATTTATAACATTTTTGGCATGCATTTTTCTGGATTTTCTTGTTGTTATTCTGTCTCTCACTGTTCAAATAAATCTACCATTAAAATTATAGAATGATCATTTCTTTGTCAGTGGGCAAACGTACAAAATCAGCAGGGGATCAAATACTTTTTTCCCCTCAATAAAATTATTTTTCGAAAATAAATAAATAAAATCCACAAAAAGTGTTTCAAATATAAACTTCAGACTAAAACTTTACAATAACAACTGTTTGTCCTTATGGTTTGTTATTGCCTTTAGGCATATAGTTTTACTTATGTCAGATAGATCACTCCCGTTATAATAAACGACACAAATTACACTGCAAGTGTGCAAACACAGGACATAATGACAAACTTGAATTAATCTGAACCTTCTTAGCAATTCACACCAATTTCCCCAAGCCCTTGCACACAGTGGAGCTTGTGAATCACTTGTTTACTTCCATGCTACACAAACTCCACTTTAAAAGGTTACTGTCTTCTTTGTGACGTTTAGTATAAAATGCTCTCATGCCTTAGTGGGTTGCACGCTTTTTCCCGCTATTACCTGACGTTTACACCTCTGTCTCATGGTGAAAGAGGCCATGCTTCTCGTAAAGGATAACACTGACAAAAAGTAAAATTAAATTAATTTTTGTTTTGACTCTAGGTATTTTGCTAAAGCTAGCTGCATTGCTTTACGTGCATTTGACATGCCATCTACTGGGAAGCGGCGTATATTTCCGGTTATTAAAAAAAACCCGTCGTGTTCCATTTGAGACAGTACCACCCTTCTAAAATTCATACACTACATGGTAGAGTACATCGAGAATAATGCAAGTGCATAGAAGGCCATTTTAGGGCTGTGCCATTAATCGAATATTGATCTTGATTACGATTTTGACTGCCCACGATTACATGAATATGATCGACTGCGATATTGACGTTTAAAGTTAGTCCTCCGCGCATAGAAAACTCCACTGCATATCAAGTCAAGCGCTTCCTAAACTTACAGCCAGTCACCAGAGTGGCATGGGGATGACGTCATTTTGTAATGCCAAAACCCGGAAACCAGTTAGCATTTAAGCACTCGCGCTGTGAACTTCGTTTCGGGTTTCAGAGCACACTGTGAGCTCCAGCATTTGTGCGAGGGGAAATCGTGACTCTAAGAAGTTGCTAAATGGAACTACAGACATTGTGGGGACATTAAACGTCATCACGCCGAACAGGACAAAAAACTTTGCAGATAAACTGGTTCAGGTTTGCTGTGCACAATTCCCCCCCAAAAAAGTGTATGAAGATTCATCCACAGAGTAAATCTGTATTATGGAAAATGTTTTAAATCAAGTTTGGAAAAGTTGTCGGAAGCTTGGTGATGGTGACGAAGTCAAGCGACCGTGGTGTTTATATCGTACGGTTAGCTTTTTATTTCTGGTGACTGTATTTAGGCTTCAAACTTCATAAAAGTTGTGTTCATTTGTGAAATGTATCTTGATGGACAAAATGTGTTAGTATTGTAAACTTTTGTTGATCACAGAGCTTATATTCTGCAAAAAGCCTATGGGAAAAACCTATTAGGTTTTTGTCGAGGGAACCGGTGTGATGATAACTCCGTTTTCCAGTACAAAATGACGTCATCCCTGCACCACTCTATTGGGTGATTTGGCTGCATTTCGCTCCTACTGTAAACACTGTTCTTGCCTTTTCTGCATACACCTTGATTGTTTTCATTTGGCTACATATTATATTTTATGCACATTTTCATTAGGTTGATGGTATTTTTATTTATCCTATAATTTAGATACAATTTTACTTATATTTATGCCACAATCATGCAGCTCTACATCATTTGGGACACAACTTTGTTCTGTACTCTCTGCATTATCTCCGATGCATGTTTTCAGAACAGCCCCATTAAGCGCGCAGATCAGCTCGTCAATAATGAGATGCGTTAGCACGTTCGCCTCACACCTCCAGCCTTTGTGGTTTGATTCCCACCGCTGACCTGTGTGTGCGCATGTTCTCCCCATGTTCGGGGGTTTCCTCCCCCAATCCAAAGACATGCACTGTACGCTGATTGGCATGTCCAAAAAAAAGGGTCTGTAGTGTATGAATGGGTGTGTGAAGGTGTGTGAGAGATTGTGCCCTGCGATGGATTGCCACCTTGTCCAGGGTGTCCCACGCCGTGTGCCCATGTCCCCCTGGGATAGGCTCCAGGTTCCCCGCAACCCAGTAAGGATAAGTGGTACAGAAAATGGAAGGATGGATGGGGTGGAGGATGAGCTGGTATCGCTGCCAGGGGCTATAGTTAGCATTACTTCGTCACCTTCCTCAGCGTAAACTGTTTCAGTCAAAACTTCAGCTCCTATGCCACTCTGTCTTTTAAAATAATGACTAATAGGCTTCATATTTTGAGTGTTGTTAGCTAACTTTGGCTGTCTATGTAGCTCACTGCATGTTCACTCGACCTTTTTTTTTGTCAAAACAATGGTGTCTAAAATGCCAGTTGCACTGACGAATGGACCATATGATCCACCCCCCCACCCCCCCAAACGCCGGGGTGGTACAGTGCAGTGACCGCATCATTGTTGTCATCAGCCTTTTTCTTGGAAAAATAAAAAATAAAAATAGGGGTTGCTTGGGCTGAATTGTGCAATACTTTTTATTCGCACACGTTCTCCTAGATACATTTTACAGTTCGATCTACTTTTAGTCGCAAACGTAAGTGAAACGCTCACACCGTCAAGCCCTGTCACAATGATTTGTACATTCCTGTTAAAGGTGCTTCCAGTAAAATAGGCACTCCTTCTTCACTTTTCATCTTCAACTGAGGAGCATTCATATTTTAAGCCAAGAGTTATATTCATAAAAAGTACTGTTTACCATTCACACCAATGATGTCACTAACTCTACTGTAGTAACTCTTACAAACTAGGAAGTGGAATTATATGTGCAAACAACGATGAGCGGGGTGATGCACACAGTTAAGCCCGGTTCGCACTGCAGACAGACGCAGACAATAACCAACTTTTAAAAGTTGGCCGTTGCATTTAGAATGTTGGGAAACACGACTGTCATGTTCACACTGACCCATCTGACACCAATAAACTTTTTTATTGGTGGGTTCAAAGGGGATCCTTTTACCACAATCAAAATTTTACAATTACTAGTGTCTTTACATATCGTTCTTCACCTGAAAAGACGAACAGTGAAACAAAAGTTTGTTTGGGGTGTTTGGTGAAGCCTTGGTTGTTGCAATGTGAGAGACAGGGCACTCACATTTATACAGAGACCTGCAGAGAGAGTATGCGCAAAGCTTTCAAAATTTTGCTCGGTTTGTCCAGGGGCATAACCTGGCCTGGGCATTCAGCGCTGTTGCCCCGGTGACTTTTTCTTTAGCCTTGAAGAATTCTTCACTTGGAGCAGTTTGTCACTACATAACTGAAAGACGGCAGTGTTGTAATATTATATCTTCAGTGAATGGAGGCAAGACCAGCCAGACAGGGTTTGCAGGAAAACACATGGAAATACTTGTTTCTTATTGGCTGACAGCACTCAATTCTGCCAAACACAAGCTCACACAGTCAGAGTGAGGGGAAAATTGACATACAGGGTTGAAACTGAAGCATTATCATCCTCTCATTCTGAGCCTGGAAAACAAGGTGTGTAGATGTCTATGAGTTCCAGTTTGCATGAATATGATATGAACAGAGCATAAAGACAAATAATGTACTTCACAAATCACTGTAGCAGCTAAACCCATATAAAGATAGCTTAGCTGTGCCTCCCCTAGGCTAGGACACCAAACTAGCCTGGTCTCATGCTAGATAGCCAAAACGTTTAGTCCTGCAGACAGCGAAAAAAGTACAAAGTAAGTTTTACGATAAATCCAACTTTTGTTGTCCAATTTTCCCATTTTTAAGCAACTAGACTGAACATGTAAGGAAACAAAAATGCATGGGGACAGTCTATTTAGAAGTTTGAGTGCCAGCACCCAGCACACTTGCTTTTGTTTCTATAGAGTTTTAGTGGGCACTTGAGTCATCGTCATGGCAACAGCTCATGCCCAGGTAAGTTTACGTCCGAGTTTTTTTTTAAAATCATACCACACTGCTCAGACATCAAACGATCCGACAGGTGAAAAACGCAGACAAACAACGACCCCACGCAGGCAGTGTTGGCGCGCCGGCCCGAAATACGTGTCTGTTGGCATCTGTGTGTGCAGTGTGAACCGGGCCCCAGTGTGGTTACAGGAAATATAAGCACCCTTAGAATGCTGCTCAACCAATCAAATTAATGGACCGGAACTAACTGTTGTATAATTTGTGTTATGATGGCTTCTACTTGTGCTCCCAACACCCAAACAGTAAAAGTCAAAGGAAATGTCCCCTCAACTTGAAATTCGTCAAAACTCATCAACCTGGGGTAGTCTTCTCTTCTTAATTACGAGTTTGGTTCCCCTTTATGGAGTGATATCAAATCACCATGGCTGCGCACAGCATCAGAAATAAGCAAACTAGCATGCCTTTAAATGAGTTATGCTGTATATATAGACACAGGTTTTTGCTTTAGATCACTCAACATGCAGACAATCGCTTGTTAAATCTAAAACACTGACTATACAGTTCGGTTTGAGGAAGAGAATATACACATAACTCATCACAGTTAGCTAGCTAGTTTGTTGCTAACAAAAGACGAATATGGAAACGTCCGTGTCGTCAACACAAGCCCCATGTCAAATTCGCCCCTGTCGAAAATTACGTCATTCCGACCTGCGAATTACCACTTAGAAAGCAAGCGGAAGGCAGCATTAACATTTATTGTGCTCGCTATATTGTGCAGTTAAAACTGATTTCGATTCGGTCTTTTGTGAGTCGATTCACTCGATTCACCTAAAGGATTCGGTCAAAATGAATGAATCGCGAAACTGTACATTTATGGAAATAGGCTTGCCTCACAAACGGCGAGCTGTTTCATGATTCATTCCTACTTGACATGAACAAATGCACCAACACTCTCATGCATAGACCTCAAATTATGTGCAAGGCGGGTTTTCCGTTTGCTAAATACTTGCAAAAAGCGCGCGCGTGTGTGTGTGCTCACCCTAGGCCTGCACCAATAGGCCTTCTAGTACAGATGGCGCATACTGCCTTTGCCGAGAAAAACAATTTTAGCTCTAGTGAACACTGTTAGAACCACTACGTGTATAGTACTGAATAAAGACAACAATACCTTAGCTAGTGAAATCTGTTTTCTGTCATTCCTTATAGAACTAACTAGGAACCTGCTAATTAGCTTAACTAGTTTACTATTGCTAGCTAAGTATTCGTGCATTTGAAAACAAAGTGTTATTCATGGCCATTGCGGACTTACTTGAGTCATAATTCCAGGTTGCAAAGCAGTGTAGCCATGGACATCACGTTCACACAATGACTTGTTTTAGCTTAGCGCCACGCATTGTCAGTGCAGGGTGCTGTCTTGGTAAGCAATGGAGGTACCAGCTGTACTGGGCGTTCCGAGACACAAACCGGAAGTGGGTGTACTCACAATAAAAGCCCTACTTGGTAGCCCGTATAAATAAAATATTACTATTGATCACCTCGATCCTAACCAGGAGAAAGCAGTTCGAGAAGATGAACAAATGAATGACTACTGATAAAACACATTACACGAGAACACTGTTAGACATGGTGGTTAAACTGGACTCTTGAGAGGCACTAGAATGTGGCGTGTTTTATAGTACGGTTGGAAAAGTTTGGTCTGTTTTTCCTAAATCTTCCCTACTGTGAAAAGGACAATGCAACCAGGGCCCAGTTGTTCAAAATTGGATCAAAATTATCCTGATTTCAAAAATCCCATGTTTTGCAATTAGGGACCAATTAATCCATTTTCACTTTTGTGCTGGTTTTTCAAAGCAACACTGGATTGGATCACCCTAATCCAGATACAAACATTTCAAGATTTCCAAATCTGGATTACTAGTGCGCTAAATCAGATTACATATCACAATTTAGGCTACTAGCTGTGTAAAGAACAACATGTAGATTAGCCAGCATGGGGTCACTTTAAGTGTTTTTATTTGAAGAGACAGAAAGCAGCACAATTAACAATACAAATATCCCCTTCCTTCTTTTTTTTTTTTTTTTTTTTTTTTTTTTTTTTGAACAGTCAGACCCCTCATCTGAATTACAACAAATAACTACAAACAAACAAATATACATTATTCCCAAATACATTGAGGATATTTTGAACACATGTTTTACATCATAAAAAGTCTAAATGTCCAATAGTTAACAAAATAAGAATGTTCAGAGTTCTTCTTGTGTGGATAGCAGTAAGGGATGCAATTGTTAGAAACTACTCTTGACTGGTTAATCTCCGATGATTGTTCTCATTGTAATTTATATACAGTGACAAATGACAGTTAAAATGAAATATATTATTTTTGTTTGATATTGATAGCTTTTGGGGGGATAATTTATGGGGACAAAATCTTTTTTCTTTTTACTTAATTGAAAGGCTTAATTGGTAGCCTAATGTATACTCTATCTACTTTATCACTGTAATCTTGAAAATGGTTTGTTCAAAATGGAAAAAAAAAAAAGGATTCTGAAATCAGGTTAGATCATGTAATCCAGTCTTGCTTTTGATCTGGATCAAATCTTCAGTATGTGTTGTTCAAAACTTTTTAGTAGTATTTGGATACCTTTTATCCAAAAAAACAAAAAAAACAAAACAAAACAAAAAAAACAAGATTATCCTGATCCCAGCAGAAGGGTGGGTTCAGGGAGGATTTCAGGAACAAAATATAATAAAACTTTAAAACTGGTCAAATAATACAACATTTGTATCATGTAGTATATACATTTATTTATATTTTCCACTTGATTTGTTTAACAATTACAGTGATAAAGTAGTTAAAGTATACATTAGGCCAGGGGTTTCCAAACTTTTCCAGGGCAAGGCCCCCCAAATGGCATTAACATTTGATTGAGGCCCCCCTTTTGCAAGATGTCTTTAAAACACATTAAAAATACAGACGTCTGAATCTATCCCCCTTTTTTACGTTGATGTTTTGTCTGTTTAGCAATTAGAAAGTTAGGTATGGCAAATTTGATTTTAATATGTATTGTTACAAATAACATGTTATAGTAATGCATGTATATAACAAATCATGTATTTATTTTTCACACCAAGTTGTTGAGGCCCCCCGGGCGCCCCCTGGTGGCCCCCACTTTGAAAACCACTGCATTAGGCTACCGATTAAGCCTTTCAGTACAGTAAAGTAAAAAAGAAAAAAATTGTCCCCATAAATAATCCTCCAAACAGCTATCAATATCAAACAAAAATAATATATTTAATTTTATCTGTCTTTTGTCACTGTATATTAATTACAATGACGCAAACATCAAAGATTAACCAGTGAAAAGTAGTTTCTAACAATTGCGTCACTTTATGCTCTCCTCACTTGAACAACTCTGAACGTTCTTATTTTGTTCACAGTTGGACATTTAGACTTTTATGATGTAAAACATGCATTCAAAATATCCCAAATGTATTTGGGAATAATGTATATTTGTTTGTTTGTATTTATTTGTTGTGGGTCAGATGAGAGGTCTGACTCTTTAAAAGATATTGAAAAAAGGAAGGGTTTGGACTGGTTTATTGTGCTGTTTTCTGTATCTTCAAATAAAAACACCTAAAGTGACCCCATGCTGGCTAATCTACATGTTGTTCTTTACATAGCTAGTAGCCTACATTGTGATATGTAGTCCCATTTAGAGCACTTGTAATCTGGATTTGGTAATCTTGAAAGGTTTGTATCTGGATTAGGGTGATCCAATCCAGTGTTGCTTTGAAAAACCAACACAAAATTAAGATGGATTACCTGATCCTGGATAGCAAAACATGGGATTACCAAATCTGGATAATTTTGATCAAGATGAAACTTTTTCAACAGCTGGGCCCAGGATGAAGACCTAACATTTTGGAGGAGTGTTCTCTCATCAGATTAAACAAAACTGAACCCATCCCAATGAGTAGCAGCTTCATGTTGTGGGGTGTTTTGCTGGAAAAGGGACATGGTGCACTTCAAAAAATAGATGGCATCATGAAGAAGGAGGATTATGTTGAAATACTGAAGCAAAACCTCAAGACATTAGCCAGAAATTTAAAACTAAGTAAGAAAAATGATCCTAAGTATACCTCCAAAGTTGTTAAAACATTTTTTTAAAGTATTGAAGTGGTCATCACAAAGCCATGATCTGAATCCCATAAAAAGTTGTGAACTGAACTGAAAAAGCCTGTCTGAGCAAGGAGGTCCACAAACCTGACTTAGTTACACCAGTTCTGTCAGGAGGAATAGGCAAAAATTCTATCAAAGTATTATGAGAAGCTTGTGGAAGGCTACCCCAAGCAATTGATTCAACTTAAACAATTAAAAGGCAATGCCACAAAATACTAACAAAGTGTACGTAAATTAAGTGTAATTTAGTGAGCAAAAGCTGAATTAAATCTGTTTATTTTTGGTTGTGACATTTTGGTTGTGTTAGGCATGGTGGCAAGGCTGAAGGAAGAGTGGTAATCCTATGAACACAAGAGGAGGTGTGACAACATCTACCCATGTAATTCCTGGTAACCCAGTGACTAATGTGAACAGCCCAGCTGGAGTCCAGGGAAGACTGGAGGACAGCCAGGAAAGAAAGGATAGCGGAGGGGAAGACTGCACCAGGATTGGGCTGCTGGTTACCCTAACTCTAAGTATTTACTATGAAGTCATAATGAAGAGAAGACAACTCAAAGTCCCTCCGCGAGGCATGGCGAAAGATGGGCCTAATCAGATGGAATCATACAGAAATGACAGGACTGAATATTGATAATGAGAGGAGCCTGCAGATATGTGGGTGAGCGTAAGAAAAGATGACCACATTCAGGGGACTAGGAGTCAACCAGAGAAGAGTGAAATGCAAAGGGAAAGGCCAAGAGCAACCTTGCACTGAATGTCAGATCAGACAAGAGGGACCAAAAGCCAGGTCGAAAACCACAGAGCAGATGGACCCATCATTGCTGAGTGAAGACAAGTAGGTGAGGAGGAAGAACCTGTAGTGTAGAACTACCTGTCTTGTGAGCACCAGCTAGGAAGGACAAAATCAAGTGGCTAAAGGCCATTGAGCATAATTACCACCAAGAAAACCACAGTACCAAGACAAAAATTGAGGCGAGAGAGAGAGAGAGAGAGAGAGAGAGAGAGAGAGAGAGAGATCAAGCAACTGGTGCAACAGCAATGACACATCCAAAGGAACTGGAAGAAGGTAACACCGGCCTTCAAAGTAGATGTCAATTTGCTGTGGAAGGATATCAAGCAGAGGCTAGCCAGCCTGAGGAGGGTTGAGTGCATCCAAAATCACAGGAAGAGGAAGGAGAAGGAACAAGCCAACTTCTACAAGAATTCTTTCAAGCATGCCAGGCAGTTGTTGGAGGAAGCAAAGAGTGGGAACCTAGAAATGACCAGGGAGGAGGTGGAAGAATACATCAGAAGGCAGTATAGCAACCCAGCAAGGAATGAGCCATTAGGCTCACCAGGGTACATGCCCCGTTCAGCCCTACCCATGTCCCAGTTTAACATCTCGCCCCCCAACCTCAGCGAAGTCGGAGAGGTTGTAAGAAAGGCCAGATCATCATACAGGCCTCAATGGGATTCCCTACAAGCTCTGTAAGAACTGCCCTGTAGTGCTGGAGCTGCTATGGACCCTCCCACAAGCTGCCTGGAAAAAGCAATGCATCCCATCAGAGTGGCGAAGAGTAGTGGTGGTATTCATCCCCAAGGAAAAAGACTGATCAGCCAATTTAGGAGCATCACCTTGCTCAACATTGAAGGAAAGATCTTCTTCTCTGTTTTGCCACGTAGAAGAACCTCACAGAGAATGGCTATGTGGACATCAACTTCCAGAAGGCAGGGCCTGGTGGTGTCCCAGACTTCCCAGTGTGTGTGGAGCACTTATAGGTGATTTGGGAGCAGATCCAACTGATCAAGTGTGAAAAGAAAGATGTACACGGTGTTTGGATTGACCTCGTGAACACATATCTAGCCGCACCACATCAGCTCAGCAACTATGCCACTGAGTTCTTCCACATGCCAGACAACATCAGGAGCCTGGTCTCCAATTACTTCAAGGACCCGTAGATGGGCTTTGCCCTCCAGGATTTCACTATCGGATGACAGCAGTTGGAGGTAGGAATTGCCATGGGATGCTTAATCGCCCCCATCTTGTTCGTGGCCACCTTCAAGGTAATATTCATTGGAGCAAGACAGATGATGGGAGGAATCAGATTGCTATCTGGACAGCAACTGCCACCACTGATAATCTACATAGATGATATTACCAGAGATGGAAACTCAAGTCTGCCACTTGGAATTAAGTCGCAAAAAAATGACTTGCGACTTGACTTGGACTCATGAACAACTGACTCGAGACTTGAGTTGTACTTGAAGATAGAGACTCGTGAAAAACACAAATCATTTTGGATTAGCATTCCCGATTACGTTATCTCTTTACTACCCCACATGACAGCAACAAATACCACATTTTTAAAAATTCTCACCACATTTTTCGTCATTCCTCATTCATTCATTCCCTATCAGTATGTGCTAAAGCAGCAAATATCACAACAATTCATCTCTAAACACACCAACCAGCATTATTACATACACGCGTGACACTTCTGAAGGCATGTGTTCATCACCCATTTGAAAAGTGCTGTTTTTTAAATGAACAAAAAACAATAACAATATAGCCAAGGCTTACCTTGTGATAATCTTTGTCATTTATTTGATCAATTAATCCAAAGGGAAGCTGTGGTGTTATACAGCTGTCAGGGGCTTGCTTGCTGTCCATTTTCAAGAAGTACAAATGTTTCCATGTCTTTTTCATGTTTTTTCACCACACATATTAGCTACCATATGCATATAATATCCAAGTTTACTAAGTTAAAGTGCATCTATACACAGGGATTTTGTTACCGCTGGCACTCACTGGAAGACTACCTTAACCATCATTGTTTGAGAACTACAGCAAACTATGGCAACTCAAATAGCTCAAAATACACAGCACACTTTTTCTCGTCGTGACAGTTTCTGCATTCCAAATGGTATGAATCACCCTCTGAAGGGCACTTTGAAGCGAGAGTAATTAAGTTTGCTTCAAACTGAATTTCCAATAAAAATGACTTAAAAATTGGATCAAAAGTAATAGTTTTTTGATTGTGTATAAAAAATTAATTAATAATTTAAGTTAAAACTTGTGTACTTTATTAGACAAGTTTGAATAAATGAACAAGACATTATGTAGAAGTGATCAGGCTTAATATTTCAAAATTGATTTAGTTTCATACACTGTTAATTACAATAACTAGCTGAAAGAACTATTGTTAAAAATAGGAGAAAGACTTGAGATTTGACTTGGACTCCACTTCAAAGACTTGAGATTTGACTTGGACTTGGACCTCAGGGACTTGTGAAAATGTTTGGATGTTACTAGCCTCCTGCCGACAGTGGCATGTATAGCTAGGCTGCTAAAAAGGATGGATGAACTGATATCCTGGGCAGGGATGAAGATCAAGCCCGTTAAATACTGAAGTCTGTCACTCAGGAAAGGGGTTAGGAACAACAACACCATATTTGTCATGGGCAGTGAGAAAATCGCAGTGCTGGCTGATCAAAAGCCTTGAGAGACAATACACAGCTGAGCTATCTGACAAGCACGAGGGGAAGAGCGTGATGAAACTGCTTTCTGATGGTCTGGCAAGGATTGGCCAAATCCAGCTTCCCAGAAATTTCAAGGTGATAGCACCACACTGTATCAGAGAATGTGGCCATTGAAGTTGTGTGAAATCCGCTTATCCACTGTAAGTGAGATGGATGGGAAAGCCAATTCTTTCATCCAAAAGTGGCTGGGCTTACCACGTTACAATTAGCAGGCTGCAGCAGAGTCCAGACAGCAAGGACAGGTCTTGGGTGGGGAGATGCTCAACAGGTCTTGTCCAAGGCCAGTATGACAGAGAGGAAGGAACTGGTAGTATCTGCGATGACAAGGATGGAGGATGAGCACTATAAAATCAAGGCTGTAACACAGGGACAGCAGGGGGGCTGGACAATGTGGGAAGGCATCGTTGGCAGAAACATCAGCATGGTGGACTTGTGGAAAATCCCACAGGCAAGGTTTAGCTTTCTTATCAGGGCAACAGACAACACACTCCCCTATCCACTGAACCTGCACCAGTGGTTTGGCCAGGATGAATGCTGCCCCTCTGTAGCTGTCCAAAAGTAAGTCTGCAGCACATCTTGTCAGGCTGCAAGATTGGTGTCACAATCAAGTTCTGAGCAGATTGGCAGAGGCGCTGGAGGGGCATAAGCAGAGGTCATCCTCCAGTGTGTTAATACATTCAATTTGTCAGAGACGGTGGGGCAACACAAGCACCATGCCAAGAGTTCCATCAAGGATAGTTCCTTTCACCCAGGACTGGAGAATGAGACTCAATCTTGGCAGGAAGCTCCAGTTCCCTAGTGAGATCACCAACACAAGTCTTGACCCTCATATAGTGATGTGGTCCAGTGGTGCCAAGACCATGCTCCTCATTGAACTAACTGTCCCATGAGAGGAAGGAATAGAAGCTGCCTTTGAGAGGAAGAGGCAGAAGTACTCAGATCTCGTTGCTGAGTGTAAGGAGGGTGTATGAAGATCCATCATCTACCTGGTAGGAGTAGGATGCCATGGCTTTGTTGGAACATCACCTGTTTGTATCAACTAAGTAATTTGGGAGTAACTGGAGCCATCCAGTTACATCCTGACTGAAGAGGCCAAGAAAAGCAGCTTTTGGCTCTGGTGAGGAGAAAGGAGAAGTAAATGGTAAATGGTCTACATTTATATAGCGCCTTTTAACCTTAGCAGTTCTACAAAGCATTTACACTGTTTCTCATTCACCCATTCACACACATAATTACACACCAGGCCCTATGCAAGGTGCTAGCCTGCAATCGGGAGCAACTTGAGGTTCAGTGTCTTGCCCAAGGACACTTTGGCATGTGGAGGCATGTGGGCCATGGATCGACCTGTGATTAGTGGACAACCCTGTGATTAGTGGACAACCCACCAGGAGAATTCTGGGGTTAAAGGAGCAAATCATAAAGTGAAACGTTGTTTATGTGGTACCCAGCTGTCAACCCTGCAGCTGACTTATGCCATATGGAATCAGTGGCACTGAGCATGCATTAATGGTGCCAGTGGGGCTTGCTACAGCCTTAGATAATGGTGCGGATTGTAAGGTTTTGGTTGTGTAATCCTATGGGCACTGGAGGAGGTGCAACAGGCAATAATGCCATAGCAGGCCAGCATCTACCTGTGCAATCAACATCTAAATGCGTTAAGCTTAAAACAGTACACCGTTGGTGGCATAACATCTAATTTATAGGTAAGCAAAAGTATAGGAACAGATAGTCTTAAAGTAAATTAAAGTAAATAACACTTAATATTTGGCTGCATATCCCTTGCTTGCAATAACTGCATCAAGCCAGTGACTCACTGGCATCACCAAACTGTTGCATTTTTCTTTTGTGTTATTTTCCCAGGTTTGTACTCTAGCTTCCTTAAGCTGTTGTTCATTTAAGGGGGTTTCTCCCTTCAGTCTCCTCTTCAGGAGGTGTACTTGCATTCTCAATTGGGTTAAGGTCTGGTGATTGACTTGGCCAGTCTAAAACCTTCCACTTTTCCCCATGATGAAGTCCTTTGTTGTGTTGACAGTGCTTTTGGGGTCATTGTCTTGCTACATGATGAAGTTCCTCCCAATTAGATTAGATGCATTTCTATGTAAATTTGAAGAGAGATTGTTTCTGTAGACACCTGAATTCTTTCTGCTGCTACCATCATGAGTTACATCATCAATAAAAATTAGTAAGCCCATTCCATGCCATGCAAGCCCAAGCCATGTTACTATCTCCAGCATGCTTGACTGATGAGCTTCGGATGTTTTGGATTACGAGAAGATCCATTCTTTCTCCACACTTTGGACTTTCCTTCACTTTGGTTGAGGTTAATATTGGTTTCAGAATTTCTGTGGCTCATCGCTGTATTTCTTTGTGAATTCCAATCTGCCTTTCTGATTCTTACTGCTCATGAGTGGTTTGCATCTTGGGGTCTGGTCTCTATATTTCTGCATGATTATAATACCTTCACCCCTGCCCTGTGAAAATTGTTGGTGATGTCACTAACTGTTGTTTTTGGGTTTTCTTCACAGCTCATTAATTAGTGTTGTTTTCCTTGGCTGTCCTGTTCCATGTCTGGTTGGTAGTCTGTTTCAGGACATTCCAAATTGTCGTATTGTGTATGCCCAATGCTTGCACAATGGCTCTAATAGATTTCCCCTCTTTTCTCAGCTTCAAAATGGCTTGCTTTTCTCCCATAGACAACTCTCTGGTCTTCATGTTGGTTTATCCTTTTTTTTGCCCAATGGTTTTAAGAAGCCCACATCCACCATAATGCATTTTCATTACAGGATGAAGTTGAGGGGACTGTGATGGCCACTTCAGAAATTAAATAAATACTATAGACTTTTTGAACTTTAACTATGACCTATTCCCAGATGTCTATTAATGAGTTATACTATAAGGTCTATTTGAAGAACCAAATAAAAACGTGTGATCTTCACATGTACCAATCTAATCTCCAAAAGAGGAAACGAATGCTAGGAATGGAAGCTAGTTATGAGCACCAGTTAAAAGGAGTCAGGGTACTAGAAGAACTGGTGCCCATCTGGTCAAGCGTGAAAAGAAAGATCTACACGTTGTTTGGATTGACCTCGTGAACATATATGGACAGTAACCTGAGCTCAAGACAAACACTTTTTAAATGTTAATTATTTTCCTTATTGGGTGTAATAATATTGGTTAACATGTGTTAATGTTCAAAAATGCATTATTTGTTAAATAATGTACATTATTACAGCCCCAATAATGTACATTAAAGCCCCTTCTTCCGAAAAGCCCAGAGTGCTCTGGCCAAAAGCCTCATGCATAAGTCAGAAATGTAAAGCCCCTTGGCTTAGCGTTAGCCTCCAAAGCTTCTAAAGCAATTCTAAGCAACATGTCATCTGTTTCACCATATCAGTTCGAGCCAAATTCAGAAAATGTGGATGGTCAAGTGGAACCAACTTAACAAACACTACTTGAGCAGAACGTTTCACAGTGGTAAGTTTTTATTTTGTAACTCTCTCACTTTTAAGATACGATTCCGCCGCCCCATTGGTGGTCCACAACACTTTGCTATGTACACAGCTTCTGTGTGTGCATACTGACTTATGCGATATACCTTTGGAAAGCTAGGATTCTTGTGATTCGATTGATATGAATCATTTCAAAATACAATCACAACAGCAGCTACAATCAACATCTCTGTCAGACCACCATCATACAAACACTTAAAAAATTGAGGCAACTTAGCAAACTTTAGCTAGCATGTTAACAGATGTCGACAAATGAGTCACAACACAAAACTCCGCATTTGAATAGTCAATAGAAGATATTTCTATTGACTCTTCCTGCAGCGTCGCAGGAAGCAGTGTCCCTTGAGTTGACGTTATTTTTTCTAAATTTCTATACTTTAAAAATATAATCTTTACTTTTATAACTTTTACATATATCACAATACTATTTTAGATAAAAAACAGTCGTAACGTTGCACTGTCGCTAAGTTTCCATCGGATCTTACAGACATCCGCGACTAACTTGTAGCCCGCTAGCATTGTTTTACATTTCAGATTTCTCTCATCTACCGCTGTTTATAAAGGCAAATATGTCAGTTATTTCTCCACCTTTGAGTGCAGATGAGGACTCACTCGAGCTGCACAGAGTGCTGTTGGAATTGGAGGCCATGAAGAAACAGATCCTTGACCTACTAGGCAAGCAGGCCCAGCTGCATGAGCAAAGAACCACGCTGGAAAAATCTTGTGCTATCATCTACAAATCCAAGGTAAGCCCACAGCATGGTACTATCACTCCCAGCCCCTCTACGCCATGTGTTTCTCTGTGCAGGGACCGTGCACCCAGGACGTATCCAGCCCAGATCTCTGTCACATGCCAACACACCACGGACCTTGGGTGCACCAGCAGCAGAAGGTGTGGGCCAGACCCCGGGCGAGGACCTCTCACCCACTGCTGCTCCCAGTCTTCGAGATCTCCACCAGGAACCACTTCACCCCTCTATGTGAGAACAAAACGAACACCGTGATCGGAGACTCTATTCTCCGTGTCGCCTCATGTAAAGGTAAGGTGCACACACACTGTTTCTCTGGTACTCGTGTTCTTGATGTCACTGCACAGGTACCCGCAATCCTGAAGAAAGATGTGAGCATCAGAGTGGTCGGGCTGCACGTGGGGGTGAATGACATCAGGCTGCAGCAGACAGAAATCCCGAAGAGGGACTTTAGCAGCCTCATCAAGATGGTATGAAGCAGATTGCCCGCGCTGAAGATCGTCGCATCTGGACCTCTCCCCACAATTCCCGTAGACTTTTCACCTTGAATGAGTGGTTAACATCATGGTGCAACTAACAGAATCTGCTCTTTGTTAATAACTGGAATCTGTTCTGGGAGCGTCCTATGTTGTTCCCTGCTGATGGCCTGCACCCCAGGAGTCTCAGAGTGGAACTCCTGTCAGACAACATCTCCAAGACACTACACACCATGTGACTGCCTGCCGTAAGTACAACTTCCAACCTCAACAACATTTATCATAATCAATTTTCAAATAATAATTCAGCATTTGTAGTACATTCTAAAAGAGACTGTCTGTTCCCTGAGCTAAACAAATACATAGAAAATTTCAGAAAGTTTGTTTTAGTAACCTAAATAACATAAAATTAGATCATACTGAGTGCACTGCCAGCACCTTTGATCTGAAGTTAGGACTATTAAATATTAGATCTCTTATGTCTAAGGCACTTATTGTTAATTAAATCATTACTGAGCAGGAATTTAATATAATGTGTTTAACAGAAACTTGGATTAAACCTGGATTAAAGGAGGACGTGTTGTACTCATCTACAGTCATAATCTAGGCCCCACACAAAAACCTAGTCATAAATTCAACTCTTCTGAAGTTCTTTATACCAGTATAACATATGTAGCCACAAAAAACAAGTCAATTCCGCTAATTGTTATTTACAGACCCCCAGGGCCATATTCTGAATTCCTTACTGAATTTGCAGATTTTATCTAAAATGTGGTTGTTTCTCTAGGTCAGGGGTATCCATTCTTATCCGGAAAGGGCCGGTGTGGGTGCAGGTTTTCATTCCAACCAAGCAGAAGCCACACCTGAGTCTAGTGAAAGCCAAGATCAATGGATTAAACAGGTGGAATCAGGTGTGGCTCCTGCTTGGTTGGAATGAAAACCTGCACCCACACCCGCCCTTTGTGAATAAGACTGGACACCCCTGCTTTAGAGAAAACATTAATCGTTGGTTATTTTAATAGTCATTTTGATAACCAAAAAGCTGCTCTGAGAACAGCGGTTGTGTCCATTTTAGATTCAGTAGGGGTCAATCAGAACATAATAGGACCCACTCATAATGGTGGTCACACTCTTGACCTGATATTAACATATGGATTAAATATAAAAATATAGTAACACTTCCACAGTTTGAAGTTGTCTCAGACCATTATCTCATCTTGTTTAAATTGTGTATTGATAATAATATTTGCACCTCGCCATGATACCAGGTAAAATGTATATTCATGTCAGCTACTGCAACAAGTTTCAACAACAACCTCCCAGAGATATCAATTATATTTGGATCACCAATTGATCCCATAGAAATTGATCAGGTAACTGAATGGTTAGAGTCAACGCTTCGCTACACACTAGATAAGGTAGCTCCACTCAAAAGAAAAAAAAAAATAGAGAGAAAAAGCTAGCACCCTGGTATAATGATCACACATGTACCTTAAAACAGACCACTCAACAATTAGAACGTAAATGGCTGTCACAATTTCCCCTTTAGGCAGCGCGCTGGAGAGCATGAGGGCGCGTGTGTGCACAAGCAAGGTGCGCGAGCGCCCGCTCTTCGAATGTTGACAACAGTGACATTGTTTACTATGGACACATGCATTTGTTTTGGTTTTAGTTCTGTTCTGTTATTGTTTGTTGTTCGGGGTGTGGCTTTATTGTTTTCAGCCGCCAGTGCTTAGCACTGATTATGTGTGTTATATATACCGCACTCCTTCCAGTACACGGCGAGGAGTATTAGATAGATTCCTTAGACATAGTTAGATGCATTGTCCATGTTATGTTCCTTGTTAGATTTAGTTAGGTTAAACTTTAGATTAGTCCATTTAGTCCACGCTGGTTTTTTCACTCCCGGTTCTTTGCACGAGTTTATGTTTCTTGTTTTGTTTCCTGACCCTGTTTTCTGTGACCACGACCTTGATTCCTGCATTGCCCCATTTATGCCTGTTTGCCGATTGCCTGACCCTTTGCCTGTCTTGACTATGTTTTGGATTGTGATTTGGATTTATCTGCCTTTGTCTCCCTTAAATAAAACTGTTAACTGCACTTGCATCCGTCCTAATCTCCCTTACGTTTCGCGACGTGACAGAATACTACGCCTAACATGGATGCAGCAGGAAGACGGGGAGGCATCACGCTACGACAACCATAATAGTAGCAGGAGAGCACCGTATCAGGAAACGCTCGGATTACTGGCCGCGTTTCTTATCCGTGTAGTTCCCTCAAAGGTACGCCGTCGAACTCCCGCTGGAGACAGCAGGATTGGGGAGCTACCCACTGGAGTTCCTCTGCAGCTGCCAGGTATATTTCTGCAGCCTGGTGTATCCCAAGCCTAATAAGAGACAGTGGATCGGGTTCTTAGTGTCCAGGTTTTGCGGTCCGGCCCGTGACTGGGCTGAGCAGCTGGTGAGTACTGGGTCCTCTGCCCTCCATGATGTCACTCAGTTTGCAGAACTTTTTATGGAGGAGTTCACACAGCCAGGGCAGCTACACGGTCTGGATTTACTGGGGTGGAGAATCAATGGAAAGCCCCAGGCTGACCTGCCATTCAACCTCTATTATTCAATTCAATTCAATTTTATTTGTATAGCGCTTTTTACAATAGACATTGTCTCAAAGCAGCTTTACAGAAATATCAACATGGTATACAGATATTAAAGGAGTGAATTTATCCCAACTGAGCAAGCCACTGAGTGGCGACGGTGGAAGGAAAAACTCCCTAAGATGTTTTAAGAGGAAGAAACCTTGAGAGGAACCCGACTCAGAAGGGAACCCATCCTCATCTGGGTAACAACAGTTAGTGTGAAAAAGTTCATTATGGATTTATCTGAAGTCTGTATGGCCTTAGGAGCAGCCGTAGTCCCAGCAGTCTGGAATTAGAGAAGATTTGAGCTCCATCCAGAGGCAGAAAGGATCTGGATCTCTAGTATCTCCATAAATTTGTGTGTGGCTCGGCGAAAGGAGAGAGGGAGAAAAAAGATTATTATGACTGCGAAGTAGTAGAACAGAATCTAGTCAGGGTAAGCTAGAGTAAACAAATGCGTTTTAAGCCTAGACTTAAACACTGAGACTGTGTCTGAGTCCCGAACACTAATTGGAAGACTGTTCCATAACTGTGGGGCTCTATAAGAGAAAGCTCTTCCCCCTGCTGTAGCCTTCACTATTTGAGGTACCGTCAAATAGCCTGCATCTTTTGATCTAAGTAGGCGTGGCGGATCATATAAAACCAAAAGATCGCTTAGATATTGTGGCGCAAGACCATTTAGTGCTTTATAGGTTAATAAAAGTATTTTATAGTTAATGTGAGATTTTACTGGGAGCCAATGCAGTATTGATAATATCGGTGTGATATGGTCGTATCTTCTAGTTCTAGTTAGGACTCTAGCAGCTGCATTCTGGACTAACTGGAGCTTATTTATATTCCTACTGGAACATCCAGACAGTAAGGCATTACAGTAATCTAATCTAGAGGTGACGAATGCATGAACTAGTATTTCCGCATCATGTAGTGACAATATGTTTCTTATTTTAGAAATATTTCTGAGATGAAAGAAAGCTATCCTAGTAATATTATCTACATGAGCATCAAATGATAGGCTGGAGTCAATAATCACTCCAAGGTCTTTAACTGCTGTACATGATGAAACAGAAAGACCATCCAGAGTAACCATGTGATCAGAAAGATTTCTTCTAGCTACACGTGGGCCTAATAAAAGTATTTCTGTTTTATCAGAATTAAGTAGAAGGAAGTTAGTTAACATCCAATGTCTAATGTCCTTTACACAATCCTCAACTTTTCTAAGCTTCTGTCTGTCCTCTGGCTTCGCTGAAACATACAACTGTGTATCATCAGCATAACAGTGGAAGCTAATTCCATGTTTACGAATAATTTGACCTAGGGGTAGCATATATAAAGTAAAGAGCAGTGGGCCTAAAACAGAACCCTGTGGAACTCCAAAAGTAACCTCAGTACGCATGGAGAAATCACCATTTACATCTACGAACTGATAACGATCGGTCAGATAAGACCTGAGCCAGGAGAGGACTGTTCCCTTAATACCAACAAAATTTTCTAATCTATCAAGGAAAATAGTGTGATCTATAGTATCAAAAGCTGCACTAAGGTCGAGTAACACAAGCAATTATTATTATGACAGCGCAGCCTCCACATCTCCGCTTCAGGTTCCTGCCAACGTGGGGGAGGTTTCTCCGAGATGCATGACTGAGGGCTGCGGGAAAGAGACTCAGCTCCAATTTCCCACATGCAAGAAGCTGGGTCTCCAGGAAGCATTTTTCTGCTCTAAGGAATGCTTCAAGAGCACCTGATGTCAGCACAAGCGTCTACACAGAAAAGCCAATGCGGAACTACATCCAGAGGTCAATGTAGCAACCTCAGAACCCGAGCTTGAACCTGTGACCCAGGAGGTGATCTCACCCACCAAGATCCAGCCAGAGGTCCATGTGACGACTTCAAAGCGCCAGCTTGAGACCCACGAGGAGGTCTCAGCACCTGAGCTCCAGCCAGAGTCCAACAGAGGGACCTCAGAGCTCGAACCTGAGACCCATGAGGTGGTCTCACCCGCCAAGCTCCAGCCAGAGGTCCACGTGGTGACGTCAGAGCTCCAGCTTGAGACCCACGAGGGGGTCTCAGCACCTGGGCTCCAGCCAGAGGTCAACATGGCGACCCCAGAACCCAAGCTCCAGCCTGAGACCCATGAGGAGGTCCCAGCTTCAGAGCTTCAGCTAGAGGACAACAGGGTAACCTCAGCCCAAGAGTTTCAGCCTGAGACCCATGAGGGGGTCTCGGCTTCAGAGGTCCACTGTAATGCCAAGTTATTGTTCCAAGTGGAAGAGACAACCAACCCAAGCTCTGCTCATGCCAAGTTCCTGTCCCAGGTCAAAGAGACAGCCATCCCAGGCCCTGCTCATGCCACGTTCATGAC
This sequence comes from Ictalurus punctatus, assembly GCF_001660625.3. Taxonomy (NCBI): domain Eukaryota; kingdom Metazoa; phylum Chordata; class Actinopteri; order Siluriformes; family Ictaluridae; genus Ictalurus; species Ictalurus punctatus. Next base: position 7,019,073 of record NC_030416.2, read on the forward strand.
CCAGATCGAAAAAATGGCCAACCCAGGCCCTGCTCATGCCAAGTTCCTGACCCAGGTTGAAGAGATGGCCAACCCAGGCCCTGCTCACACCAAGTTCCTCACCCAGGTTGAAGAGACAACCAACCCAGGCCCTGCTCACGCTAAGTTCATGTCCCAGGTCAAAGGGACGGCCAACCTAGGCCCTGCTCATGCCACGTTCCTGACCCAGGTCGAAGAAACGGCCAACCCAGGCCCTGCTCACACCAAGTTCCTGACCCAGGTTGAAGAGACGACCAACCCAGGCCCTGCGCACGCCAAGTTCCTGTCCCAGGTCGGTGCTGAAGTCAGTACTGACCTGGTTCTGCTCATGCCTGAAGTTGTGGTCATGAACAACTGATCACACTGGAGTCTGCTGATACAGACAACCAGGTTCTGCTCACGCTTGACACGGACAACCAGGTTCTGCTCACGCTTGACACGGACAACTAGGTTCTGCTCACAACTGAGTCTGTTGACACGGACAACCAAGCTCTGCTCACATCCAAGTCTGCTGACATGACCAACCAAGATATGCTCATGCCAGAGTCTGTAAATACAATCAACCAAGTTCTGCTCACACCCAAGTTTGCTGAAACGGACAACCAAGCTCTGCTCACGTCCAAGTCTGCTGACATGACCAACCAAGTTATGCTCACGCCCGAATCCGCTGACACAGCCAACCATGTTCAGCCTGCAGAGTGTACTGAGAACATCACTCTGCTTTCCTGCTCCGCTGAGGATGTCGCTCTGCTTTCCTGTTCCACTGAGAATGTCGCTCTGCTTTCCTGTTCCGCTGAAGATGTCGCTCTGCTTTCCTGTTCCGCTGAGGACACCGCTTTGCTTTCCTGTTTCGCTGAGGACGTCGATCTGCTTTTTTGTTCCGCTAAGGACGTCTCCTGGTTCAGCTGGGGACATTTTGCCCAGGGGGCCGGGACCGCCAATGGAGATGGATGTTTCATGGCGTTCCAGGAGACGCACCCCTGGGGGGGGGTATGTTATGTCACGGTTTCCCCTTTAGGCAGTGTGCTGGAGAGCATGAGGGCGCACGCGTGCATGAGCAAGGTGCGTGAGCACCCACTCTTCGAAGGTTGATAACCGTGACATTCTTTACCATGGACATGTGCATTTGTTTTGGTTTTTCCCCAGTTCTGTTATTGGTTGTAGTTCGTGGGCATGGCTTTGTTTTCAGCTGCCAGCGCGTAGCGCTGATTATGTTTGTTATATATACCACACGCCTCCCAGTACACGGCGCGGAGTATTAGATAGATTTCTTAGATATAGTTAGCTGCATTGTCCATGTTATGTTCCTTGTTAGATTTAGTTAGGTTAAACTTTAGACTAGTCCGTTTGGTCCACGCTGGTTTTTCCGCTCCCAGTTCTTTGCAAGAGTTTATGTTTCTTGTTTTGTTTCCTGACCCTGTTTTCTATGACCACGACCTTGATTCCTGCTTTGCCCTGTTTATGCCCTTTTTGCCGATCGCCTGACCCTTTGCCTGTCTTGACCATGTTTTGGATTATGATTTGGATTTATCTGCCTTTGTCTCCTTTAAATAAAACTGTTAACTGCACTCGCAACGTGACAATGGCATCAAACCAATTTGGTAGTATTTCAAACAGCATGGAAGGAGAGCCTCCTCAACTATAGAAAATCTCTTAGTTATGCTAGAAAAGTCTATCTCTCCACCTTAATAGAAGAAAACAAAAACAATACTAAATTTCTATTCAACATGGTAGCAAAATTAACTAGGAATAAAACCACCACAGAAACAGACACACAATCGAAATTATTATATAGCAGCAAAGATTTCATGAATTTTTTCACTGGTAAAGTTGAAAATATTAGTTATTAGTTAATTTCAGACAATTAATTTAAAACCAGACAGTTTTATAACTAACCCTGTAGATAATAATATAGCAATAACAGATCAACAATTAGAATGTTGAAACAGGTAATTTTGCAATAGGTTGGCCACACCCCAGAACAGCATCATCAGCGCTTCCAGTTGCTGACTGTCTGCAAGCTCCACTGCCCATTTGCATTCTCCCAGAAGCTCTGGGACACCTTCCGGTGGTGGTTGTTGACTGAGGGATGTGGAGCTGAGGATGTGACTGACGTGATGCTAGAACAGTTTGTTGCCCGACTTCGGAAAGGGATGACAGAGTGGGCCCAATACCACCATCCAGCATCACTTAACTTAAGGCGGTCCAGTTGGCAGAGCACCACTTAGCGGCGTATCCAGGAGCAGGTAAGCCCCTCCTTCTTCCTCTTTTTCTCTCTCTCTCTCATGCCTCTCTCCTTCCTGCCCTGTCCCTGCTCCACATAAATGGGTCAATTCCCCTGAAACCAGTTCTTTGAACCTGTGCTTTCCCTCCCCTTCCTCTCCCTATGTCTGTCTCCTCTCTCCCCCAGGTGAGAGGTGTGGGAGTAAATCCTGGGACAGTGTGCTGGCATTTCAGGGAGCTTGGACCAATGTCATATGATGGAGGTGGGAGCGTTGGTCCGGATCACTGACAGACTGCAGGCCACCCCGAATGAGCTGGGACGTATTACAAACCGGTGCGTGTATAAGGGGATTGATGGGTTCAGGCTGTAACCAGAACTCAATTCACCAATGAATTGAGCACCTTGGTTCAAGGTGAGGCATTGGCAAATGCTAATAAAGTGGTGAGGTGTGTGCATGGGGATGTTCACAAATATCTGCTAGTGCCAATCATCATTAAATTTTGAGGACAAAAATATATAGTCGAGGCAGCAGATAGTCCACATCTCACCCATCCACTAATCCTGGAGACATATTGGCAGGGGTTTTTAGTGCTAGTGAGAGAAATGTGCACAGCATTGTCTGTGAAGGTAGTGCCACCCATATTTCTCAATTATTAAGGATAGGTTATATAGAGTGAAGCAGGATCCTCAAACGCAGGAAGAAACTACCCAATCGTTGGTTCTGAAGAGCTGTCGGGAATTGTTCTTCCAGGCAGCTCACCATAAGCCGATGGTGGGGCACATAGGTCGGGATAAAACATTAAGCCATCTCATGGCCTGCTTCTATTGGCTGGGCATTCATGCCAGTGTTTGCAGGTAGTGTGTGGCATGTCGCGAATGTGAGCTGGTGAATCTGCCAGCCACCCCCAAGAGCACTGCTGTGCTCACTCCCATTAATTGCGTCCCCTTTGAAAGAATTGGCATTGACCTCATTGGGCTATTACATCGAACCACATGAGGGCATCAGTTTGTGTTAGTTCTAGTGGACTATGCAACAGGCATTCTTCCATGTTACCTCCTGAGTTGGGATCCCAAAAGAGATCTTGACTAATCAAGGCATGTCTTTCATGTCACAAACACTATGCGAGGAGAAAGACCTTCTAACAGTAAAAGTGAAATTCAATAAGTTCTTGACCTGAGAGCAAAATGCAACACCTTAAGCCAAATAACATAGGAGAATTTTCTCCAGGTGCAAGAATGCCAATCCTGGCGGTATAACAGGGGTACTCAGCTATGAGAATTTGCATATAGAGATAAAGTGCTTGTTTTACTACCCATGTCGAGCTCTAAATTATTCACCAAGTGGCAAGGGCCCTTTGAGGTCACATGGTGGGTTGGGGATGTCGTCAATGAGGTAAGCCAAATTGATAGAGGCAGAATGCTTTAGGTGTACCACCTTAACCTCTTTAAACCATGGAAGGAGTCAGTTCCCGTGGCTTCAGTGATGGTTGTTCCAGAGAGGGAGGAGCTAAGACCGGAGATAAATCTAAAAACAGCTGCTCACTCCACCCTGGTCTCTTATGGACACCACCTCTCTTCGTCCCAAAATCACAGGCTTTGCTAAATTGCAGGCAGAGTTTTCTGAAATGTTCTTGCCTCTACCTGGTCACACTTAACTCACAGAGCACATAGAGAAATCTAAAGGGATGGTGGGATGCAGCTGCCGCTATCATCTGCCCAAACACAAAAAAGGTGGTTCGGGGTGAACTCAAGGCTATGCTCTACATGGGAGTAATCGAGGAGTCCCACAGTGACAGGAGTAGCCCAGTGGTTTTGGTGCCCAAAGCCTATGGGCAGTCCAGTTTTGTGTAGACTCGTGTGGAAGTGTCAACGCTGTGTCTAAATTCAACGCATACCCAATGTATTGCATTGACGAACCCCATCATTGATGATGCCTGATTGGTTAGGTGCGGCTCACTTTTATTCGAAACTGAATTTAACAAAGAGATACTGGCAGATCCTGACACCAATATCTTGCAAAAAAGGGCCCTTTCTACTCCATTTGGGTTACACCAATACATGACCCTTCCTTCTGAGTTGTTCGGGGCCCCGCAACGTTCCAGCGACTCATGGACAGAATCCTCTGTCAACACACTGCTTATACCACTACCTTATTAGATTACTTTATTATTTACAGTAACAATTGTCAGTGGCACATGCAGAACCTGAGGACTGTTTTGAGATCGCTGAGATGTGCAGGACTCATGGCGAACCCACAGATATGTGTGATTGGATGGGTTGAAGTACAGTATCTGGGCTTCCACTTAGGCCATGGGCAGGTGCGACCGTAAATTGATAAGACAGCAGCTATTGCGGCCTGCCCAAGACTTAAGACCAAAGACCACACTATGTCCCCAGGACATTATTCTACCCTGTTTCCTCAAAAGAATTATGGATGCAGTTGGCCCGTGTCTGTTATCAATAATCAATAAGTGTTTATACACTGGTACCATTCCTGCTTGTCTTAAACATGCTGTAGTGTTACTGTATCTTAAAAAAACAAATCTCGATCCTACCTCCTCTAATTGCTGGCCTATCTCAAACCTGCCTTTTATTTAAAAAATCATGGAGAAAGTTGTACTGTTTCAATTACAATCTTTCTGGTCAAATAATTCTATCCATGAAGTCTTCCAGTCAGGTTTTAAACTATTACATAGAACTGAATCTGCTCCTTTAAGAGTTTAAAATGACATCCTATTTACAACTGATTCAGGGAAATCCATGGCTCTAGTCCTATTAGGTCTAAGTGTTGCATTTGATTTAGTAGACCATGACATACTCCTGTCTTGCCTGAAGACATGTGTGGGTCTTGATGGCTTCCATTTGCCAAACAGGTGGTTTACTATACATCTGGGACATCATTCTTCTTCCAGCATACCTATTGGCTGTAGTGTTCCAAAGGGATACATTTTTGGTCCTGTGTTATTTTCCCTGTATATGTGCCTCATGCCCTCTATTTTTTTTTTTTATGTGGAATGTCCTATCATTTATATGCTAATGATACCCAAATCTATCTTCCCTTACAGCTTAACTATAAAAACTCACTACAACCACTGTTAGATTGCCTATTTCAACTTAAACTATAGCATTCAAGTAATTTTTTAAAACCTTAAAGAAAAGAAGAATGAACTCATTTTGTTTGGCCCTAAGCAAAACAGTGTTTTTGAGTACAATCTCGGCTCTCTTGCCTCATATAATAGGCAGTGTGCCAGAAACCTGGGACACAGGTACAGTACACTATTTGACAGCAGCCTAAAGTTTGACAAAGAGATAACTGGTTTTGTCAAGTCTTGTTTTGTCATCTTTGCTTTCTTTCCAGTTAAGCCCTTTTTATCCATGAGTAACTTTGAAACAGTAATCTATGCCTTTGTAACATCTCGACTTGATTACTGTAATTCACTATATTATAATCTCTCTCAGTCTTCTGTTTCTCGTCTTTAGCTAGTACAAAATGCGCTGCCTAGTTTCTCATAGGGAAGCACAAATTTGACCATATTATACCAATTCTAATTTCCTTGCACTGGCTCCCTGTTAAATATAGGATTGACTTGAAAATCTTATTGTCTACAAAGCCCTCAATAATCTGGCAGCTCAATACTTAACTGACTTATTGCTCCCATATACTGCTTCTCGAACCTTAAGATTGTGTGACCATCACCTACTCACCATCCCTAATGCCAAACTTAAAAATCGAGGTGATTGTGTCTTCGCTACCACTGGTCCGTGACTTTGGAATAGCCTTCCTCTTTATATCAAGAATGCTCCATCCATCTCTGCTTTTAAATCTTCTCTTAAGACTTATCTTCAGTGGGGGAAATAAGTATTGAACGTGTCAACGTTTTTTTGGTTTTTTTTTCTTCTTCATATTTTCTCATATTTCCTATGAGGCTATTCACATGAAATTTTCACCAGATTTTGGTATTAACTCAAGAAATCGACACATAAAGAAATTCAAACATTAAAGTCCATAAATGAAGTTATGGGTAATAAAGCAAAATGACACAGGAAAAATGTACTGAGATTTATTTAATAGTCAGTGGAGAAACATTTGTTTGTAATGACAGCTTCATGATGCTTCCTGTATGAAGAAATTAATTGGCCGAAGTATTCAGGTGTAATTTTGGCTCATTCTTCTAAACATATTGTCTTTAAATCTTGTTCAATTGGATTCAAGTCAGGTGATTGACTTGGCCATTCTAACACCTTGACTTTTTTCTCTGAAACCAATTGAGTTTATTTGCTGTATGCTTTGGACCATTGTCCTGCTGGAAGGTCCACCCACATCTTATCATCATATTGATGGATGGCAGCAGATTCTTCTCAAGAATCTCCTGGTAAAAGGCTCAATTCATTGTTCCTTCAATTATATGAAGTCTGCCAGTAGCATTCGATGAAAAACAGCCCCAGACCATCATGCTTCCAGCTCCAAACTTCACTGTTGGTATACTATTTTTAGGGTGATGTGCAGTGCCAATTCTTCTCCAAACATGGCGTGACAGCCAAAAAGTTCAATTTTGCTCTTATCTGACCAGCCTACACTCTCCCAGTATTTCATCGGCTTGTCCAAATGAGTTGTAGCAAACTTTAAATGAGCTTCTACATGCGTTTTCTTTGGAGTCTTGCGGGGTGAGTGTGCATAGATGCCATAGCGGTAGAGTGCATTGCCTATTGTTTTCTCTGTGACCATGGCACCTGCTGCTTCCAAGTGTTTCTGGAGCTCTTTCTGATTGGTCCCTGGCTCTTGGTCTACTCTTCTGACTATTTTTCTGACTCCCTGGTCAGAAATCTTACGAGGCGCCGTTGTGTGTGGCTGGTCGATGACAGAGTTATGTTGCAACCGCTTGCGGAAACACCAATGGCACTTACTGTAAGATTCATAAGTTTTGAAACACATCTGTATCCCATTCCATCAATATGTTTTGCAACAATTAGGTTGCGAAGAGCATGTTGTTGTTTTTTTACCTTGTTAATGTTAATCCCCTTTCATCACTCCATTTTGTTTAGTATATGTGCTACCTTAACAAGCACTTTGCTTTTACCCATCATGAGATGTTTCTTGTGTGACACCTTGGTAATGAAAAGTCTTTTTATAGACCATCAATTTACTAACCCAGCTGATATTAATTTGGACAGATAGGAGGTATAATTACTTTCTAACTATTTATGGATTTCAGCTGGTTCCTTGCCTTTCCTTGCCTTGGAGAACTGCTTTTTCTTAGCATGTTCAATACTTTTTTCTGTGTCATTCCACTTTATTACACATAACTTTATTTATGGACTTTAATGTCATGAATTCTTTATATTTGCGAATTTCTTGTATTTTCCCTGGCTTTTAACATTCACTAAATATATAATTATTTTGGGGTCTTTTATATTCATGACTTTTATTGTTTGTTTATTTTGTCTTTTATTTTTCTTTATTCTCTGTCTTAATTTATTCCTTTTATTCACTGTACAGCACTTTGGTCAACCTTTCGGTCAAGACCAAAAAGGGGGTGAGACAGTTTCTTGGGCTCGCTGGCTATTATCGGAGGTTTGTGCCTAATTATTTGGACTTCACCAGCCCGCTGATGATCTCATTAAAAAGGGAGCAACAGATCCAATCCAGTTAACGGAGCCATGCACGCCTACTTTCGGGGGGTAGTCGGGTGGTGGGGGTATGTGAAAGCGAGGGCATGCTCGAGCGCTGAGAGAGATGAGAGATCCCCATAAAAATGAGAGAGGCGAGCACCTAGAGAGAGAGAGAACAACTAGTGCAGAGCCATGTGTGTGTGTGTGATTAAAAAGCTGAAAAGCAAAAGTAAAATAAAGCGCCTTCTGAATTGTTCCAAGCCTGACTCCAACTTCCTCATTTCTACACAAACTTGGGGAGAGTGCTACAGCAATAAATAAAAAACATCCAGTAAGTGGCAGTTCTGTGGATGGAAAAGCCTTGTTGATGACAGAGGTCAACGGAGAATGGCCAGACTGGTTCGAGCTGACAGAAAGGCTACAGCAACTCAGAACCACTGTGTACAATTGTGATGAGCAGAAAAGTATCATAGAATGCACAACATGTCAAACCTTGAGGCAGATGGGCTACAAGAGCAGAAGACCACGTCGGGTTCCACTTTTGTCAGCCAAGAACAGAAAGCTGAGGCTGCAGTGGGCACAGTCTCACCAAAACTGGACAGCTGAAGACTGGATGAATGTAGCCTGGCCTGATGAATCTCTATTTCTGCTGAGGCACACAGATGGTAGGGTCAGAATTTGGTGCCAACAGCAGGAATCCAAGGACCTAGCCTGCCAGTCCAGGCTGGTGGAGGTGGTGTAATGTTTTGTTGGCCCACTTTGGGCCCATTAATATCAATCAATCATCTCTTGAATGCCACAGCCTATTTCTTATTGACCATGTGCATCTTTTCATGACCCCGATTTACCCATCTTGTAATGGCTTCTCCAGCATGATAATGCACCAGGTCACAAAGCAAAAGTCATCTAAAACTGGTTTCATGAACATGACAATGAGGCCAATGTTCTTCTGTGGCCTTCCCAGTCACTGGATCTGAATGCAATAGAACACCTTTGGGATGTGGTACAAAGCAAGATTTGCAACATGAAAGTGCACCTGAGAAATCTGCAGGAATTGCATGATGCAATAATGTCAGCATGGACCAGAATCTCAAAGGAATATTTACAACATCTTGTGGAATCTATGCCTTGATGAATTGAGGCTCTATTAGTATTGCATTCCTAATAAAGTGCTTTGTGAGTGTATAAGCAGAATGCTTCAAGTATATCACCTGACTTGATAGTCATCATGATAGTTGGACTCCCTCTGCAGTTCCTGATATTATTGCCACTTTGCCCAAGCCTGCTTTGGAAAACTATACTTCAGTTTGGGTATGCTTATTTGGTATTTCTTTTGTACTGTATAAAAACACATTTACTGACTTATTTTATGATATAACTATACTTTCACAAACTTGGAAAATCTTGGAGGAACAAGTATACATGTTTTGATTTTTAAAAAAGTTTTCTGGACCAAGTACAATCCACTGTTTGAACTTGGTAATTAGGTAGTACTTGTACGTATTACATATAGCTCCTAGGCTAAACATTTTTGTGACGGAGATGAGGGAATGGCCTGGCTGTGAGGATGCACACCTGGCACTGAGTTGTCTAATCAGTCTAATCAATCTAATCAGTGGGAGAGAGAGAGACACACGCACGCTTTATGTTTGTGTTATGTTTACGTTCTGTTTATTATTAAACATTATGTTTATGTTCAGCCGGTTCCCGCCTCCTCCTTGCCCGTCTTTAAAGTTTGCGACAATGGTGCTGAAACCTGGGAAGGAGGAGGTACGTGCTATCGGAGAGCACTCGCCGCTGTGAGAGGACAGCAACGTCAAGGTGGCTGTGGTGCTGGAGCGGTTGCCAGGGAGGATGGAGGAGTTGTTGCTGTCCACCAGGAAGCAGAGAAACTGGTGCCGTCTGCCTGAAAAGGGGAGGAACCGCAGACGTCCGGCAGGAAGTTCAGTGAAAATTGGCAGACGTCATAGGAGATCGCTTCCCAGCTGAATGAGGACCAGATGACAGTGTGTCTGGGGGCCAGATTGTTTTTTCTCTCTCTCTCCTCTCTCTCTCTCTTGATGTCTCTCCTTCTTGCTCCTTCTCTCTCCTCTCTTCCTCCCCTCATCTCTCCTTTCGCTTCCAGGATGTTTCTGTTCAGCTGTGTTCGGCCTCTTCCTTGCCTGTCTTTACAGTTTGATACAATTTGACTACATTATTTATGTATTTTAAGTACTTGTATTTTAAGTAAAATGCTTGCATGCTCTGTATGTTTAGTATTTATATAGTTTAACTATAATGCCATTCCATAGCTTATTCAAATACAGTATTATACTATAGTACACTTAAAGTACATATACAAGTATCTTGAAGGTATGTTGCAAATATACATTTAGACTATTACAAAAGTGCTTCCCATATTCTATAAATATATTAAAGGTGTATGACTTGTTATACTAATCATATATTTACTGTATACTATAGTACAAATATGTTTGACTGTATTTGTAAATATGTAGTTATCAAGTATATAACTTGATATACTAATGGTATAATTGAAGAGCACATGGATAGCATTACACACTTTTAATGGGTTCTCTTTGGTGGCACAGAGTGGAGGAGAGGATAAAAAGGAGAGAGATGAACACTGAAAGAGAGAGAGAGAGAGCCAACCAACACGGAGCTGTGTGTGCATGTGCGTGTTTGATTTAAAATACTGAAAAGCAAAAGTAAAGTTGTGAATAAAGCCATTTTTGAGTTATTCCAAGCCTGCCTCCCACTTCCTCATTCTCGACACAAGTGTCAGACTGGTGCTGAAACCCAGGATTGAGGAAAGAGTGCCGTCATGGAATCCTCACCAGTGGCTGAGATAATCAGGTCCCTCACCAGCCTTTACCAGACGCTACACTACGACAAGAGCAGGAGCAGTGCATCTAGGCCCTGTGGAATGGGTGCGGTGCCATTGTCCAGCATTGCTAGACGAGCCTATCCAGCTGGCAGAGGACCACTTGGCGGCGTATACAGGGGCAGGGCAGCCCCTCCCTTTTCTCTCTCCCATAACTCTCCACCTCCTCCTCACCCTTCCCCCATCCCTGCACCATGGAAAGGGGCCAATATGTTTTACCTCCCCCTCCCTCTCCCCCTGAGATTGTTTCTTCTGTTCCCAGGTGTGTGAATCCCAGACTGCATGAGTGGGAGTAAAAGCCTTGGCAAGTGTGATGGCATTGCGTGGAGCCTGGGCATTTCCAGTATCAATGCCATGTGATGGAGACCTTCCCCGATCGGATGGGCTGGTTGAATGATTTAATCAAACACTTAAAAACAGGATTCCTAACCTCATTCACAACAATGTGTGGAATTGGGATAAGTGGCTAGAGCCCCTGTTGTTGTACAAGAGGTCCTGCAAGCTTTCATGGGGTTTTCCCCATTCAAATTATTGTATGGGCGGAAGCCTTGCAGTGTCCTTGACATCTGCAAAATTAGGAGGGGCCTTCTACAAATAAAAATTTAATTCAGTATGTTCTTGACCTGAGAGCAAAACTCCACACCTTAAACACAGGAGAATTGGCATCAGGCACAAGAACATCAATCATGGCTGTATAACAGGGGTACTCAGCTATGGGAGTTTGTCTACAGGAGATAAAGTGCTCATTTTGCTACCTACGTCGAGCTCTTAATTACTCACCGAGTGTCAAGGGCACTATGAGGTCACATACCAGGTTGGGGATGTTTGACTAAGTGGTAAGTGAACAAATAGAGGCAGAGCACACCAGGTTTACCACCTTTAACCTCCTCAAACCATTGAGGGAAGTGGTTCCTGTGGCTTTGGTGACAGTCATTCCAGAGAGTGGGAGGAGCTAGGACTGGAGGTGAATTTAAAAATGCTGGCTTAATTCACACCGGTCACTTATGGAGACCACTTCTCTCTGTCCCAAATCACGGATGTTGCCAAGTTGCACATAGAATTTTCCAATATGTAATCGCATCTACCCGGTTGTACTATCATAGAGATCATAGAGCACCACATAGATACCCCCAGAGGTGGTGGTATGCAGCCACCCCATCGTATACCTGAACATACAAAACAGATGGTTTGGAGTGAGTTTAAGGCCATGGGAGTAATCATGGAGTCCCACATTGACTGGTCCAACCCAGTAGTTTTGGTTCAGTCAGGTTTTGTGTGGACTTTATCAAAGTCAACACGGTGTTTAAATTCGACGCATACCAATGCCTTGCATTGATGAGCTGCTTGATTGGTTAGGTGTGGCTTGCACAATGGATTTTTTTATTTGACAATGGATTTGACAAAGGGATATTAGCAGATCCCCTTGACTCCAATATCATGAAAAAATAGCCCTTTCCATTCTGTTGGGTTTACACCAATATATGACACTTCCTTTTGGGTTGTTCGGGGCCCTCACACTATTCCAGCTACTCATGGACAGAATCCTCTGTCCACAAGCTGCTTATGCTGCTGCCTTTCTAGATGACATTATCTACAGCAATGATTGGCAGCAACACATTCAGCATCTGAGGGCTGTTCTGAGATCACAGAGGTGGGCAGGACTCAGGGCAAACCCAAGAAAGTGTGTGATTAGACAGGTGGAAGTGTAGTATCTGGGCTTCAACTTGGGTAATGGGCAGGCGTGTCCTATAAATATTTATTATTTATTTCTTTAAGGCAGCAGCAATTGTAGCCTGCCCACAACCCAAGACCAAAGATGAGGTGATGCAGTTTCTTGGGCTGGCTGCCTATTATTGTAGGTTTGTACCTATTTTTTTGGATGTCATCAGCCCTCTGACTGAGCTCACTAAAAAGGGAACATCAGATCCGGTCCAGTGGATGGAGCCATGCCAGCAGGCTTTCACTCAGTTAAAGGCTGCACTATGTGGCAGACTCATCTTACATTCTCCTGACTTCTCTCTCCTTTTTGTTTTACAGATGGACACATCAGACAGGGGGTTGGGGGCTGTGTTGTCCCAGGTGGTGGTAGAGCACCCCATGCTGTACCTCAGCTGCAAGCTCCTTCTGCAAGAGACTAAGTAGAGAACAGTAGAGAAGGAGTGTCTGGCATCAAATGAGTGGTTCTTACTCTCTGGTACTATCTGTTGGTACGAGTTTTCACCTTCTGTTCAGACATACCCTGCTCCAGTGGTTCCAATTCATGAAAGATGCCAATGCACGAGTCACCTGTTGGTATCTGGCACTTCAGCCATTTAAGTTTGCGGTGGTCCACACACCGAGTGTGCAGATAAGATAAGATGTACCTTAAGCACATCTTTAATACAGAAAGCTCTGGCATATTTCCTCTCTCGGCGGGGGGTGGGCAGGTTGGATGGCTCCCTGGCCTGAGTCCTCATTCCCCATTCTCAACCCAGCATAAGTCTCAGTGTTTTCTCAGGTGCACAAAACATTAAAACACAGCAGTACAAAGTAAGACACAGCACAGTATACAATCCCAAGTGCAAAAAATTTGGAACACATGTAAAATGTAAATAAATGTAAATAAAAACAGAATGCATTGATTGCAAATCTCAAGCATGTTATTCACAATAGAACAATAAACTGAGTAGATGTACCATTTTAAGAAAAAAAAATAAGGTAATTTTGAATTTGATGGTTGCAACATGTCTCAAAAAAGTTGGGATTGGGCAACAATAGGCTGGAAAAGTAAGGAATTGGGGTTGTAGACACACATTAATGGCAGTGCAAAGTAGTGACAATCATATAAACATATACCAAATAACAAGGAACAATATTGTTCAGGAAAACAGTTAATTGAAAGTGGAGCTCATTTCTGTGACTTAAAACCTGGTTTAATTCAAGTAAATCTGCCACAGACCAGGTTAGCTTCACAGCTTAAGTTGGCATAGTAATTGTCCTAGTCACTCTGATTGTGATTTCTGTAACTAACTAGGAACAAGACCACCATAGACTTAATAATTTTTTTCATGATAAACAAAAATATTACAATTTTCAGCAGATTAACTTAAAGTCAGACAATCTGAAAACTACCTATATAGTTCATGCTTTTGTTACCACTAGGTTGGACTTTTGTAATGCCTTGCTGTCTAGATCTTCCAGTGTTCCAGCTAATCCAGAATACAGCAGCCAGTCCTTACTAGAACCAGAAAGTTTGATCACATCAGCCTTATCTTGATCATACTACATCAGCTCCCTGTAGAATACTGCCTTGATGATAAAATACTACAAATGACAAATATATATAGTGCTTTAAAGCACTAAAAGGTTTCACCCCACAGTACCTGAGCATTATTATTTTCCACCATGTCCACTTTGATCCAAAGCTGCTCGTTCTTGATCAGCACCTAGAATGAAGTGAGTTTTCCAACAAAGGCCCCTCAGCTATGGAATAGTGTTCAATACTCAGATATAGTCTCAACCTGTAAGTCTTGCTTGTAAGCCTATTTGCATTACTATTACTATAGGTAAAGGTAAAGATCTAATGAGAATAACAGCAAATTTTTGTTATTTTTTGTAAACTGGGATGTTTTTATGATCATCCACTAACAAAGGATGATTGATAATCAAACTGTTGGGTGTCACCTAGAAGAGGATAGGTTCCCTTTTGAGTCTGTTTCCTTTAAATATTTCTTCCTTATCTTGTCTCTTTCTTCCTTGACATTGTCTAAATATCTAAATATAAATCAATATGCAGATGCCTGTAATGTTGCTTTATAACAATGTCAATTGTTAAATATGCTAAACATATTAAAATTTAAATTGCACAAAGTAATTAGCACCAAGGCCAGTGTAAGACTGTTTAGCATGTTTGATTGAAGATTGTTTAGCATGTACAGTATACAACAGATTTGAGTCATTCCTGTGCAATATCAATTAAATATCAAATGATTAAAAATTGTATCACCTTACAGTAATTGCATTACTTCTAATACCTCTAGGGTATTTGCTCTTATGTAAAATTAAAAACTAACAGTTTAGATTTACTATATTAAAAACACAGGCCCTGCAGTAATAACTCGATGCAACAAAAGTCACGACACCTTTCAAATCCTAAAAGTAGACAAAGAGAACCCAATTAAACAAATGAGATAAAAAATATTATACTTGATTATTTACTTATTGAGGAAAATGGTCCAATATTACATATCTGTGAGTGGCAAAAGTATGTGAACCTTTGCTTTCAGTATCTAGTGTGACCCCCTTGTGCAACAATAACTGCAACTCTAGGATGTTGGTGGGTTTCCTCATATGAACTGCTTGTTTTGGGTCCTTGTCTTCCTGCATGAGCCATTTTCTCTTGAAATTCATTTGACAGACAGATGTCCTGACATTTTCCTTTAGACACTGGTATAATTCAGAATTCATTGTATCATCAATGATGGCAAGTTGTCCTGGCCCAGATGCAGCAAAACAGGCCCAAACCATGATACTACCACCAGCACCACCACCATATTTCACAAATGGGATAAGGATCTAATGCTGGAATGCAGTGTTTTCCTTTCTCCAAACATAACACTTCTCATTTAAACCGAAAATTCAATTTTTGTCTAATCTGTCCACAAAATATTTTCCCAATAGCCTTCTGGCTTGTCCAAATGATTGTTAACAAAGTACAGACAGGCAACAGTGTTCTTTTTGGAGAGCAGTGGCATTCTCCTTGCACCCCTGTCATGCACACCATTGTTGTTCAGTGTTCTCTTGATGGTGGACTCATAAACATTAACATTATCCAATGTGAGAGAGGCCTTTCATGGCTTAGAAATTACCCTGGGTTCCTTTGTGATCTCGTGGACTATTACATGTCTTGCTCTTGGAGTGATCTTTGATGGTCCACCACTCCCGGGGAGGGTAACAATGGTCTTGAATTTCCTCCATTTGTACATAATCTGTCTGACTGTGATTTAGTGGAAGCCAAACTCTATAGGTTTTGTAACCTTTTCTAGCCTGATTAGTGTCAACAACTCTTTTTCTGTGGCCCTCAGAAATCTCCTTTGTTCATGCCATGATGCATTTCCACAAACATGTGTTCTGAAGATCAGATTTTGATAGATCCCTGTTCTTTAAATAAAAGAGGGTGCTCACTCACACCTGATTGTCATCACATTGATTGAAAACAAACTTCACAAACTTTCTCAGGAAATAGAGTCTGCTCATTTCTTTCTTATACACAGCATCTGTGTAGGTCCTCCAGTCTAGTCTGTTGTTCAAGTGAACACCCAAGTACTAAAATCCACCACCATCTCCTTGGTCTTATTTATACTTAGAAGCAGATGATTCCTGCTGCACCAGTTCACAAAGTTATCCACCAGTTCCTTGTACTCCAACTCCTGCCCATCTCTAATACACCCCACTGACAGCATCATTCACACCCACTGATGAGCAAACTGACGAGGTCCAGAGTATGTTTCACATGTGGTCTTTCCAGTATTTTCATGACATGTGACATTAGGGCAGCTGCTCTTAAGTCATTGAGACCACATGGGGTGGCTTTCTTAGGTACCAGCACTAAGCAAGATGCTTTCCATAGCACAGGTATCCTTCCCTGCATCAGGCTCAGGTTAAAGATGTATTATAGGATACCAGACAGGTAGGTAGCACAGGACTTTAGGACCGTGGGAATGATCAGGGCCTGCACCCTTGCCTTGGTGAAGTTTCTCCATCTGTCTCCTAACTGAGACAGTTATGAGTGAGAAAACTTTTCAATTAACTGAATACAATTAGCAGGATTATGGAGTATGGTCAGGTTTATATACTGGAGTCACTCTCATGGGCCAGACCCACAATTTCAGGGTGTCTGGTCACACGTGACCCATTCATATAGGACAGCAAGCCCCCATCAGTAATCTTAAACAGTAGGCATAACCATGGTCAGTTTGGCCAGAATAGGGCTATTAAGAATACTGGGTTCTCCAAAGCAGTGTTGGAAAGGCGTACACCTATAAATTTGGTAGAGCGTTATTACTGCTGCAACCAGCACCATCACTATAAGTGACCACCATGCTGCAAACCTAGTCACATAGTGTTCATTTAATTTCATGCCTGCTGATATGCTACTGTCAAGACTAACTTTTCCAACTTAAGTACTTATACAAAAAGTCTACACACCCCTGTTAAAATGGCAGTTTGCTGTGATGTAAAAATAAATAAATAAACCAATATAAATCATGTCAGAACCTTTTCTCTCTTTATTGTGAAAGTTTAACATTAATTGAAGTGATTTTAATTAATTAATGAAATACAATAAGAATCATTGGGGCAGATACATATAAACTTAAAATAACCTGGTTGCACATGTGTGCACACCCCTAAAATAATACTTAGTTGAAGCAGTTAGATTTTATCTCAGCATTCAGGCTTTTGGGGTAAGAGTCAATCAGTTTGGCACATCTTGACTTAGCAATATTTTGCCATTCTTCCTTGCGAAAGCATTCTAACTCAAAGTCCAATTGGCTGGGCATCTCCTGTGCACAGCCCTTTTCGGGTCACCCCAGCAATTTTTTATTGGTTTAGCTCTGGACCTTGAACTTGTTTTGCTGAAGCTAATCCATTGTCATGTCATACTGAAAGGTGAAAAGAACTAAACAGGTCATTTAAAGATGTGTAAATCAATACTTTAGTTAATGAATGAGGTTTTAATTGCCACTGGTAATTCATTTAGTAAATGTTATGTATTTTAATACAGTACTTTGTTCACCTTTGGAACCATGGAATAGAATAAATCATTTTAAATATCAGATTTTATTTCAGAGTTGTAATGTTTTGTTTCCACCCTATTTTGGTGATAGTGCAAATTCCACTTGTTGCTTCACAATCTCACTGTTCTGCAATCTAAAATGATCTTGTATCTCCAAAATATTAACTATTACACATTGTTAATAGTTAAAAGAGAAAAATACAATGCCATTCAGAGAGACATGATCTAAAGACCTTTCTTCTTTCTTATATTGCAACTTTTCCATTTCCCAGTTTTCCCACATTTTTTCATGGGTCATGGGAGTATTGAAGACTTGATTTTACTACAAAATACATAAAAGAGGCAAACACGTCCTTGTAGAAATGGAGTATTGTTAACAGAGTTACAGTGAATTAACCGCTGTACTTAATGCTTAAGCCCTAATCCTCATAAATGTGCAACAAAGTGACAGGTGGCCATTCATTTTCACACATTTCAATTCAGCTCTCACAACTTGAGCTCCTACATACAATTACAGGTGCAGCTCAAAAAATTTGAATATTGTGAAAAAATTCATTTTTTGCACCTATAGTTCCTATGTTCAACTTGAAAAAAGGGAAGAAAATCTTATCACTGCGGTTTCATCTTCCTATCTTCATCTCATCGAGCCTGGAGCCTATCCCAGGGGACTCTGGTCACAAGGCAGGGGAGACCCTGGATGGTGTGCCAATCAATCACAGGGTACAATAGCACACATACTCACACCCTATGGACAATATAGAGATGCCAAATCAGCCCTACAATGCATGTCTTTGGACAAGCTAAAAGGAAATTGCAGAGATCACCGTTATCCCTTTATAGTGCTTGTAGTTAGTGCATTTAGCATCCACTGCTAATGTGTTAATAGCTAATATCATGTCACAGAACAGGTAAATTAAAATTCACACTGACTTGGGTGTTATTTAATTTGTGTTCAATTAGTTAGGAAAAAGACATAGGTACACGATTGTGCCTCTGGTAAATGTATATAATTAGCACACACGTTATTAAAGCTAATTTAAAGCGTAACACATAATGCTAGCTTTTACAAGCAATTTGCATGTTTTTCTTTTCATGTTACAAAAATTGCAGAGTTCATTTTAAATACATTTAAAAAAGAAAATCAAATCATATACCTTAGCAAACTGCACTGTGAGCAATACATTTTGGATACATTTTCTCATTGGAACTACACACAGTGGATGGATGCTACGCTCCCACAAGAGACAACAGTAGCGCTTGCACCACACCCACAAACTAGAAGCATCAAGAGCAACTAAAATGAGTCTCTCGTTTTAGTCATTACAACACAATGTATTACCAGCCTCTGATTTTTTTAAATTTATTTTTTTAGGTAAATGTCTAAATGCATTAAAAATAATTTTCATTAGCTTTACCTCCCTGGTGAACATTTAGTCTACTGTTACTGACAATACTGTGATCTTCCAAGTGGTTTGTCATCTTAATTTTTTATTTTTTTTTAAACTGTCAATATGATGTGTATACAAATTACGTTTTGGCAGTCTACTTTGATACTATAAAATAATTGCCTATCCTTACATCTTTCAGCAATCCATGCCTTTCAAAGTCAAACATTTTAGTCTGAATGTGACAGATGTAGACCAGAGATGATGGCTATATTCAAATGACTTTAATGTCTGAAAATTTTAACACCAAAATTGTCTAAAAAATTGTTTAAAAAAAAAAAAGTTACATGAATATATATATGTATATATGTACACACACAAACAAATGTCACTTGCCATAACGAGTAACTACACCATGAAGTGCTTGGTAGGTGCTCTTAACCACCCATTAAGCAAAGGAAAGGAGTAATTGTTATCAACAAAACAGAATAAAATATTCTTAAGAAAACAGTAGATACCAAGAGTCACATCTGAATATACAAAAGGCATATACACAACTCTAACAATCCTATCAATTTCATGTTGACTCAGTTTGTTACATGGGTATTAGATATGTGTAAAACCAGGTAGGACATGACATTCAAAACATGGGTCTGCAAGTTACAAATGTTAACAGAAAGGGTGACTAATAAAAAAGGCTTTTGAATAAATACCAAAAAATGGTAAACAGTTTATGGATGGACATTTTAATGCTGCTGTATAAACCCCATTAATACAAAATTTGCTAGTGACAATATTTACACAGCATTTCCTCAGTTATTCGAAGCATGCAAATTTTATCCCACATCAGTTTCTTAATTGTACAACAATAATTTACATTTATATGGAGTTTTCTAAACACTAGAAATTCAGTAAGTAGTTCTCTGAATTGCAGTAGTAAAAGCAAAAATTTGTTACGTATGTACATAGAGTACTGAAATGAAAAACCTATTTATTTAAAAAAAACAAACAAACAAACAAAAAAAAAACCAAGAAGCGTATGACTTAATATGAAAAAGCATGAACCCACAACATGAGTCAAGAACCTATACAATTTTAACGTGTTCAGAAAATTGAATGACTAAGAATCACCTGCATTGCAGGAAATACTCTACAGTACACTCTACTCAATTACTGGGCTTTGAAAGAGAATGTCAGATGGTGACTGGGATTGGAAAGAATCTGTTGAAGTCCCATGAGTTTGCTGATGTTCTTCTAAAAGATGTAGAAAAGCAAACGCTTTGTCACACTCGGTGCACTCATAGACAACTTGTCCAACGTGAGTTTCCTGGTGCTGTCTCAGTTGAGAAAGCAAGCTGAAAGACTTATAGCACATATCACATCTGTGGTCACCACTTACTTCACTAAAGTTTTGCAATTCAGGATGTTTCTGTTCATGCCTTGTAAGATCATATTGTGTTCTATATGATTTGTCACAAACTGAGCAGTGGTATTTGCGGTCTGCATCATGGGTTTTACGGTGGGACAAAAGTGATTGTTCCGTTTTGAAGGAATTGGTGCACAAATCACATCGATAGGGCCGCTCATTGTGTATTTGCTGATGCTGTGTAAGATACTTCTTTTTGGCAAAGCCTTTTCCACAAACCAGACACTTAAAAGGACGATCAAATTCATGCAACTTTTGGTGCTCCTGCAAACTGATGTTAGAAGGAAATCGTTTGCTACAGGTAGGGCAATTATAAAAGTCTTCTCCAACATCAACTTCCTCCTCCTCCTCAATATTAGTGAGTACCTCAGAGGAATTTTCTAAACATCTCTTTTTGTCAGCGGTTGACAAGGATGAACATGAAAGATGTTTTTGGTGAACACAATAATGTTGGCGAAAGGAATCACTTCCAAGGAAGCTCTTTCCACATTCTGTGCACTCGTACTGTGTAGCTGCAGACAAATGGCACTGTTCGTGTTTCTCAAGTTGTTGCTTAGTTGAGAATGTCTTGTTACAAACGTTGCACATATTTGCATGAACAGAAAGGTGATTTGCCAGCTCTAACACTTGAGAGAAACTCTCAGGACAAATTGGGCATCTGTAAATTTTGTCCTGATGTGAATCATCAGTGTTTGATATCTTCACTTCATTGTTAATTTGAGATTTGGAAGATTCTTCACCACCATGTGTCTGCAAATGGGTCAGGAAGTGATGGCGGTGGCTAAAGCTCATGTGACAACTATTACACTGAAAGGATCGTGTTCCAGACAACTGATGAGTGAGCTGATGTTTTTTAAGGTGAGAACCATGCAAGAAATGCTTGTTACAGTCTTTACATGAGTATGGACGCTCTTTTGCTGGATTACAGCCATGCTCCGAGAGCTGCTCAGGATCTGGAAATTGCACTTGACAAATTTCACAGCGATATCTGTATTGCTGAACAGTACTTAATGAAGGGTTGATCAAGACTGGTGAAGATGTGGTCTGATTTGCTGGTGGAATTAAAGGAGGGAGCTCTTCCTCTGCCTCCGTGTGCATTTTCCGGTGCTCTGCTCGGCTTGATTTGCAGGAAAAGTTTTCATGGCAAAGATCACAGGGAAAATTTTCATCACGATGAGTGATCATATGTTCTGTCAGCTGTGAAGACCGTGTGAAACTTAAATGACATTTTGTGCATCGATGGGGATGTTTTCTAACATGAGTGTGCTTATGTTTGCGCAATGCAAAGAGTGAAACAAAACCTTTTCCGCACATTTGACACTGAAACTCAGATTTGTGACTGCGCTGATGCTGCTGCAAATTTACAAGCTGAATAAAGCATTTGCCACATTCTTCACATTCATAAGGCTTTTCACCAAGATGACATCTTTGATGATCCTCAAGACTTTCTGATGTCAGGAATGTTTTACCACAAACATGACAAGGAAAGTAAGGGGCAGAGTCGGAGTCGTCATCACTTCCATCTGACTCATTGTTGCTCAACTGATCTTCAGCAGTAGCACTTTTAAGGTCATCGAGGCCTTTTGAACACCCTTTATGTTTAACCCTGCAGTGTTTCATATATGACCTTCTGATAGTGTAAATCTTATTACAGGGATGGCAAGTAAATATTTTAGGAGACACCCTATCAGTTCTTGGAGTAGGCTCGACAGTTTTGAGTGGTTCGCTAGCTGAGTGAGTCAGCCTTTGATGAGTACTCAAGGATTTAGAAGTCCAAAACCTCAACTCGCATGCGTTACAAATAAATGGCCGATTAGGATCATGACAAGATCTGTGTATGTCCAAATCAGAGGGATAGCGAAAGCTTCTAAAGCATTCAGGGCAGGTATTCTTAACTGTTTCCTGATGCTGTGTCTTCACATGTCTTTGCAGCACGCCTGCTTGTTCAAAGTTCTTACCACAAATGTGACAGCGGTGGCTTTTGCCTAACCTACGCTCTTGATCTTCACGGCCATGAGCCTCAAGATGACTTATAAGCATGAGCCCATCTGTAAAACTTTGCTCACATTCAGAGCACTGATACTTGTGAACAACTGCATCTCCTTTGTCCGCATTTCCTTTATCCTGGTCTTTACATGAAAACTTTGTCTGGAGTACACCAGTTCCAGTTGTGCTGGAGCCTTTATTAAAGACTAGGACTTCATCATTAGGAGCAGACTCCAATTCCGATGAAACGGCATCTTGTGTGTTAGGTTCCTTTTTTGTGACTTCCAAACCCTTACATTTTCTCGTGTGCTTCTGTTGTACATTTTTGCTCCAAAATCCCTTGTTGCATTTTTTACATGAAAGAGGATACATTGCTGTATGAGTGCGCATATGCATACCAAGCCCACTGTTAGTTATAAACCTCATGTGGCACTGCTCACACTCAAATGGTTTCTCCTTTTCAGCATCAATATTTTCATGCTCATTGTTGGCATATATTTGACCGTTGCTTGGCAAGCTCTCAGCGTAACTGTCATCTGCTGGTTCCTGCTTAATGTGCAAATTACTTGATAACTGCTCAAACTCAAGGATACTTGACTGCTGTTTTCCATCAGATCTGTGTTTTGTCAAAATATGCTGCTGAAGCTGGGAGAACAATAAGAAGCGGTCATTACAGTTGACACAGGAAAACGCCTTGACTTTTGAAGGGCTGGAAATACTGCTTACACTTTCAGGGCAGTCAGTGGACTTTAAGCTGATAACACAGTTGTTTTGATGCATCTCAAGAGCTTGCTGAGTAAACAATCCACCACATCTGTCACAAAGCACTTTCGGCCCTTCTCTTTTCCCACTGCATTTACTCAAATGCCGTTTTAAATAGTCTCTTCTGATGAAACGCTCATCACAACTGGCACATCCAAATGGTTTTTCCCCTGTATGAAGACGAGTATGCAATTTTAATTGCGTTTGGGCTTTAAAGCGGCGAGGGCAGTACTCACATTGGAACTTCCATTTATTGGAGTAGTGCCCATCTATGCTTTGCATGGGTTTGGCTGTTTCTCTGCAAGACTGCACTGAAGTATTTAACTTGATTGGCATTTGCACTGGTTCCAGACACTCTGCTGAGGACATCTTGCAGTTCACCCTGATGCGGTGTCTCTTCAGACTTTCTATAGCCGTAAAGCCAGTACCACATCTTTTACAGGAAAATGGTTTGAAAGTAGAATGTAGCATGGAAACATGCCTTGTTAAGTTGGTGCTTGTAGAAAACTTCTTTGAACAAGTACTGCATTCAAACACATCACTTGGTAGCTGTCTCTTGGCCTGAGAGCCAACATGGTCAAGAGAAATCTGTTGAAGAAGCACCTCAGGTTGTTGCTTTTTGCTTCTACATCGTGTTTGGTGATGCTTCAGGTGATCGTATCGAGAAAAACAATTTTCACATGTTTTACAACGATATGGCTTGACGTCTGTGTGGGTAAGAATGTGCCGTCGCAGATACCTAGGTTTTGTAAAGGTTTTTGTGCAAAAGTTGCACTTCAACTGCTCACCATTTTCTCCAATGATTACTGTGAATTCCTTTAGACTGGCTGCACTTTCTGGCATGCTTTTGGTTTCTTCAGATTCATTCAGTTGTTTTGCTTCATGCTGCCTCAACACACCGTCACATAAGGACTCATGCTTTTGACAGGAGCTCTGATTGCTATATTTCTGACCACAATGCTTACATGCAAACTGGTTTTTTGCCAAGTGAGAATTAAGATGTCTTAGTAAATAAGATCTGAATCGGAAACGTTTAGGACACTGTGGGCATCGCTCCTTAAGACCATCCTTGATATTTGTCCCCATTACTTTTGCAATTCTGCACGTTCTGTTTGCAATAACTAAATTTGTACCTTTGCATTCACTCTTCTGTGCATTTCCAGATTCTTCACTGTTTAATGTCTCTCCAGAAGGGGATTCCTTGATGTTGCAGCGTTTCCGATGTCCATAGATCTTATTCTTTTTGTAATATTTCCCACATTTCAAACATGGTACGAGGTTGCTACCCAAGTGAGCTTTTTCGTGCATTTTCAAATTACCAGACATGGTAAATATGTGTGGGCAGTATGAGCATTTAAATTGTTTTGGAAATTTTTCTGACTTTGATGTTGCATTTATTTCACATTTCCCATGTGTTTGAATTGTGGTTGATGGAGAGAGAGGTTTTTCTCGCAATCCCTTGCATTTTTCTTGATGAACTCGGAGGGGTTCCTTCCGGTGAAAATGCATTCCACAGATCTTGCATGGAAAAGGTTTTTCACCAGTGTGCAGACGAATATGCCGAATCAGTGCAGTTCGACTTGTGAAATTATGCTTACAAACTGGACATTTGGAAACAGAAGGTTTTGGAAGGTGAATTAAACAGTGCTCACTCAGTGCTTTGGAATCAACAAATGCCTTTTGGCATATTCTACAAAAAAAGGACTCCTTCAATTCATTCACTTTTTCATCTGCAGAATTTTTGAGTGGCGTTTCAGCAGGCAGAGATGATTTCCGCATAGCTTCTTCATTTGCATGCCTTTTAACATGTCGGAGCAAGTAGACAGGAAACTTGAATTGCATTGGGCAATCAGGGCACTGAAGCAAACCCTTTTTGATGTGGGATTGTCTGTGTTTCAACAAATCTCCAATAGTGGGCACAATTTTTTTACAGACAGAACACTGTACTCGTCGCTTGTGAACATTTTTGTGAGCTATTAAGTGTCCACGCCTTCCAAAATTTTTACCACAGTCCAAGCAGTGGAAGGGTTTCTTTCCCCCATGTATCCGCAGATGATTATTCAATGAATCACTTGAACTGAAGCATTTTTCACAGTAACTGCAAAGGAAAGGGTTAGCAGTGACCGAATCACTAGACTCTTGGCTTGAACACGCTTGGTTTTGAGGTCTCTCGTTATTAGAGTCTGATCCTTTCCCATCAGTAGGGTCATCATGTTTGCCCACCAGTACTTTAGAACGCTGAAGCAATGAATGTTTCTTCATGTGTCTATAGACTCCAGATTTATGCGCAAATGAAGCAGGGCACACTTTACATTTATAAGATTGCGAATTCTCTGTTGGCAGCATTTGCTTTTCCTCCTTTTCTTCTTTGACATTTTCCTTGACCAGTTTCTTTTTGTCAACCCTCCTCTGTAATTTATATTGCTGAAAACAAGTGTTTTTAATATGTCTATTCCGATTAGCAACCAGAGAAAATGTTTCACTGCATAAGGGGCATTTATACCTGCTTCCCACTTTTCCTTTCCTTATTTCCATATATTCTTTCAAACACCGCTGTCGCATGTGTCGGGTTCGGTTGTAGGAGTACACAAAAATCTGTGGACAGGTAGGGCAAGGAAATCTACCAAAATGTCTACCTGGAATAGATGGTTCGGAAATGTCTTGCTTTGTGATGTTTCCAGAACATAGCTCCTTTTTGTGCTTTTCAAGATTCCAGGAATATTTAAAATCCTTCTTACATTTATTACACTTAATAGGCTTTGCACCTGTGTGCACTCTAAGGTGTGCTTTCAGTTGTGCTCTGAGTTTGAAACTTTTTCCACAAACAGGACAATTTATTTTCCTTGGAGATGGCTTCTTCTTGTTTATGTCTACAAGTTTCACAAAACAATCATGAAGCCCAATCTGACAACCATCAACTCCAAATGTAAAGGTTGGTTTAGCTGGATTTTTATGGGCTGTTTCTGGACATTTTTTCCCCTGTTCATTGGGTTCTAGTATCATAGGAGTACATCTGACTTTTCGTTTGTGAGCACGAAGTTTTTTTGCATGAGGAAAATATAACCCACAACAACCACACCTATGCCGTGTTACAATTTTATGCCATTGCTCATGATCTTGATGGTAAGACATTTTAACGAATGGCTTTTGGCAGTACTTACATAGGTATTTTGCATTAAGCTTCTCGCTCAGTTGCTTAGTAGTTGACAATATTGTATCAGACAGCTCCAAATCTTTTGGCCCAATTTGCTCACACAAATGTTTTGCTGCCAAGGTTCCATTAGAAAAATAGGCTCCACAGGTGAGGCAATACTGAAATGTATGCTTAGAGTGTTTGCAATAATGGTGTTGAATAAGTTCATCCAAATTCTGCGTGGTATTCTGACACACAGAACAAACATACAGGTTTCCACCTTTAGCATTACACTTGGCTGTCTTCACAAGAACCACAGGTTGTAGTTTTCTCATTAACCTCTTGGATGACAATAAGGAAGCACTGTTTTTAATTCCAGTGTCATATGTACTCCTAGTTCTTACTAAGCCCCTAAGGATTCGATTTTCCATAGAGTCATTTTGCTGTCCAGATTCATGAGACACAGTAGTACTACTGTAAGTACTTGGTAGAGGGGGTTCCTGCAGACCACCATGTACTGCCTCTTTTATCGGACTTCTGGGAACAGATTCAAGTGTAGTTCTTACAAGAACTGGGGGTAGTGTATGATTATCCTCACAATTGTGGGACTGCTGAGTCATACTCCCAGACAACGGAAAGTTCGCAACATTTCGGTCTAATTTTGCATGGTCCAGATTGCTCAAACCAAAACATGACTGTAAGAATTCAAAACTGCTCCGTTCATCCTCTTGACTGCTCCTTGTCCCGTCATTCTCCAGTTCATCTTCATGAACGGTGTTTTTAACATCATGCGTTAATTCATATTCTGGAGTATTATTTTTGATCTCACAAGTGTTGTTTATCCCTTTTAAGTTGCAATCATTTTGTACACCTAAATTTCCAGTGGTAAGGGCACTCTTTTCATGACCTTCTATACTCTGTTTGGCACCATTTACATCCAAGGCACAAACAGAACTAATCTGAGTAGTTATAGTGTCGTTGCAATTCTTGCTTCTTTCAGTAACACCACAGTCTGTGCTCTGGATAAGAAATCCTCCTTTCATTTGTTCCTCAGCTTCCAAAGGGCATCCATTTTCACCTTCTGTGGTACTGAGATTTGAGCACCGATATTCAACATTTAAGAAGGACCTTTCTACCTGATTATCACCATCCATCATGTTATCAAAACTGCCACTTCGTCTTTCACACACTGTCTCAGGAGATGCTCTACAAACATAATCTGGATTTTCTATGGATGTGTCACTTGCTGCCCATGCATTGTGTGTTCCAACATGACAAACATCTTTATCCAATTCATTTTTATCACTAGAAAGCACTGTATCTTGACACTCAGAAGACTGGTCAGGGTTTTTTTCCAATATGTTCAAAATGCGGCCAAAATCTGCTTCCGAACAGCTGCTAATATCCGAGTAATCCTCAAGACTAGTCACCGTCAACAACGTAGGATCTAGTGCGGTCCCATACAAAGGTTTATCAAACTCCGGAGGATCATTTTTTGAAAAAGCCAATTGCTCTGGTGTAACATACTGATCTCTCAAAGAGAAAACACGGTTTTCCCCATCATGCGTTGTTTCACGATTTGTCTCTTGCACAGAATTTGCCACTGAATTCACACAGTTCGATTCCGATGTGGGAATTTCTACAGAATCCATCATACTTGAAAGGCCATCGCGTTCAGTAAACTGATCCATATGTCCAAATCACTCCTTCAACTTGCTCACAATCTTTCAGTCAGATAGTCTTTGAATTCTGTCCCTGAGTCATTGTGTTGCATCTTCAGCCAGGAGGTACTCTGAAAGGCAATTTACACATATTAAACTACTACATGTGTTAATGATACATTTTTTTTAAAGTACCAAATAAGCACAGTACTCACTGAACTTCATCCAGAGCACATCAGTGGAATCGTTGCTATTCACCACTACGAAGAACTGCACAAAGGAAAAATAAAGTATAATAAATCCAATGAATTTTAGTCATGCAGACTGGCATGAGACATGCATTATTCACAGTGCTCTGTGCAAGCATTTGCACCAGAAAGGTGAGCTACTAACAGGGTTGCAGCAGTATACCGGTTTCACAGTATATCATATGAAAATTGACAATTTTCATACCGGATAGAGAACGTGAGTTTGGGGCATGTGCAACACCTTTACCCCTCGACTGTCTGTCAGACTTGCAAATATCATTAACGAAAACTAAAACCATCAGTGAAAAAAACAATCATTAACTGAATAAAATAAAAACGTGAGTTTCCAAATAAACAAAAACTGATCTGCAAGTATAACGTCCACCTGCAATACAAGCGAAAACTATCTAGAAGTTCAGGGAATAAAACTTTCATTTTAGTATTATATGTTGGGTAGTCTAAGAACAGAGTTTGAATAGAGTGGATCTATCAATGTTGCCAAACCATAAACGACGAGTAAATGGCACTGTAATTGTATTAGAATGACTTTGCAGAGCAGCGACTTAGTAGCCGTGGAGCACTTGGGGGAATAGTTTCCTGGGGGTGGGGTGTGGCTATAATTCCCAATAATCAGAACTGCAATTACAAACCCAAAAAAATATATACCTGTAAAAACAACATGCACTCAGAAGGAGGTAAGATATGTTGTAATCTAACTAACGACATTCCACATATATTGTAGCTAGCAATTTAGCTATAACTATTAATATAACAAGTCAGTGAAAAACAGCCTTGTGTTGTTAGCTACATTTTATTTTAATATTTCCCATTATCATGAACAAGGTTGTTAACACTGGATGTTGCGTTCACACTGTGCACTACAGGGGCATGTTAAAATCTCACAATAAACAATGTGAATAAGTTTTAATCAGTTATGGTGTACATTCATTTGGACTTATGTCATGTGGAAATTATTTTAATGAAAATCATTTAATCACATATGCTTGTGGATGAGAGCATTAGGGCTGCAACAACTAATCGATAACAACTGATTATGAAAATCAGTTTATTAGTTCGTCTGCACGTGGCACGGAGAACATTTACTTATTATATTACTTCTCTTCCGCAAACATGCGTCGGAGAGTAAATACTAAAATTGTGTCCCAAATGATGTACTACTCTTACACTATGCAATACCGTCTAATGTGTGAATTTTAGAAAGGTAATATCATGGAACACTAGCATTTTTTTTTTTACTAACCGGAAGAATACGGAAGAATTCCTAGTCAGTTGCGCATGACGTCATACACGCGTAGTGCGATGCCGCTAGCTTTAGCCTAATACCCAGGGTAACCGACAATAACTTTCTTCAGTTTACTCTTTATGTCAACGGTACCTTTTATTCCAACATGACCTCAGTCACCATCAGACGGAGGCGAATCGTCACATGACTGAGGAAGAAAGTGTGCGACCTCCAAGTCCTCTAAGGCAGGGGTGCATTTTATATCAAACACCATGGAGAAGATCAAACTTTATAAAGCGGAGTTTGTGTAGCACGGAAGCACGACAGTGATGCTGCCGCGAGTTGCTTAAAAGGTTTAGTTAAATTGAAGTTTATTGTCATTATATGCTGTATCTGTGTAAATTCTGTAGTTCATTATAACAGAAGTGATGTGTTAGTAACTTTTAAATAATTAAAAGTCATATCGGACGATACCAATAGTTCTGCCTTTTAAAGCTTATTTTAAATTAATAATAATTAAATTCCACAATTCTGGAAAAAAAAATACTCTCCGTTTCAGCAAGTTGTTTCAGAGTAACTGGTCTAAACAGAAAACACAGTACTCTAACAAGAACTAAATTCTGAAGATTAAAGTAAGATTTCTTAACTTACTGAATATTATTAATTCATATTAACAGAATTAATTGAATTCTTAAAAAAAAAAAAAAAAAAAAACCCTCCTGTTAGGCTCATATTCACTCACCACAAACAAAAGCATTTGTACTTCATCATTGAACAAACTGGTAACATATTTTAAAATAAACAAATTTTAAAATATTTTAACATTAATATATACTACTCTCCAAATATAATTTTCTATGCAATATATCCTTTGTCAACTCATCTTTATTTAAATCTTTAAACAGTGTACAGGTGTTTTAATTCAGCACGAGAAGCTCAGCAAAAAAAAACAACAAAAAAAAACAATTTGCCGCCAAAACTCACTGCTTCTCGCTTCACTGCTACAGCGTCCTGTGTAAAATTTTAGCAGTGTTTTGTAGTCATTCCACACAAGACACTTCATCTTTACACACCGCATGAAATCAATGTGTCTTCCCACCCTCTTTTGATTGACAGGATATAATCGGCCCTGATCATCGGATGTTTTTAAACTATCGGCCGATGGACCATAGCGTGAAAAATAGCCTTTATCTGCAGATACCAATTACTGGCCAATACGTCGGTGCATCTCTAGTATTAGGGAATATTTAATGATGGCACCAATACATACAAGGTATTTTCAAGGTAATACATTGCATGATTATTTGCCATTTATGACAATATGCAGTGAGTTTGTGGCACGATGCACTATTTGCCACAATACCAGGGTCATTCAAACATTCTTTTATCTTCTCTCCTGCATGCATCAAGACAGTGTTGAGCTTTTCACTTTCCAGACCTAGAAGTGTCATTTAGGTGTCTGGGGAGGTAAACTGGTACTCGCCTTGTGTTTTTTCTACTTTCCATTGTTAACACTTTCTACACTTTGGATGGACTGCCAGAATCCAAAATGTAAAAAGTCCAAATTGTACCACGTCAACCACTGCTAATCATTTTACAGGGATTGTGCTCATGAAGACATTGTCCAAATCTCTTGAAACATGACAATGGGCATCAGCTATGTGCTTTAAATTTGGGAGTGACCAAATCATGCCTGCCTGGAAGATTTGGATCCTGGCTCAAAGCTGAATCTGACCCAATGTCCCCAGATTAAAATCAATATTTTCTGTACAGAAATCAGTGCAAATTATGCTCCGCAGAGAAATGAAAAATTGGACACCAGATATGGTTCACCTGAATTGATCTAGACAGTCTTAACTCTTCAGGCTTGCATTCCTCAACATAGCCTTGCTCGTACTTAAAGTCCAGTGGCCAGTCATCCTTCCCATACCTCATCAGATAAATGTCAATATTTTTGCATATGGGCCAATTAACCACACCAACAGTGTGTGCTGGTTTCAACTCTACAGTAGGTGTGGTTAGCACTGTTAAAAAGTATGTGAATTGGGAGAAAGGAACCTGCCTCGAGGGTCTGGATCCCTCTTCAGCCTGCTGCCAAAGAATGGATCCTATTATAATTTACTGTCCTGCTCAAAAGATGGCAGGATGTCATGGTGAGGCATTTCAAAGTCATATGATGACCAATGGCACCCAGAGACTGCTGTATCAGGTCAACTGGCTCCTGTGTACTTCTAACAAGGAACAGGTCCTTTGGAACACACTCACCCTTTAATCTCAATTGTGTCCATAAGGCTCATAGTGAACTCAAAAGATAGATACAACAACGACAAATGCTTCTCTTTCAGGCTAGGGAGCTGTTGGGTGCCACAAGGGTACTGGGGGTATGCGGTCCCAAGTGTAAGGTCAAAGTGCCTCAAAGCAGCAATCAGCTTAATTTTAAATCGGAGTTTGAAGTTCTTCTTGCCAGTATTCAAATACTGCTAATGTTCTGAACCATTCAGAGAGCATTTTGAGTCATTTATAACAACCATCAGGGCAGCACAAGGTTGAGTGGCTCTCTTTGCTTGACAGAGCAGTTTGTCTGCTGGGGCTCTACAATGTTGCTACTAATGCACGGTCAAGGCTGCATACACATCCAGGGGAGTGGGATCTGCACAGCAGAGGTGGTAGCCCAACACTGGGAAAGGATTGGCCAGGCACAGGTGGACCTCTCTGCTTGCACCAAGTCAATCTGGTTGTGGTTCTCCCCGGCAGAGCCAGACAGCCTACTGGGAAAAGATGATCTGGTCCTTAACCGGCCCCACAACCTGTTCTATATTTTTCCAGCCTCCTAATGCTGAGGTCCGATTCATCAACTAGGAGTCCTACTTATGGCCCAGAGATGAATGTCAAGAACTTGGTTTACACACCTTTAAACAGATCACTCATGGATCTGGTCCAACAGACAGAAACACCAAGCAAGCACTTTGATTTAAGAAACACTTCTGAATGCAACAGCCCCTAGTAGACCGGCTATGTATACCCTTAGTAAAAGGGTGTTCACCTTATCAGCCCAACCATGAGTAAGGCTGCCACAATTCACCTAGTAGTTAAATTTAAAAAAAAAAAAAAAAAAAAAAAAAAAAAAAAAAAAATTCTAATAAATATACTTCCCTGAAACTTTGAAGCATTTCATTGATTTGTGCAGGAAAAAGGAGGGAAAAAATCCAATAATCATCATGGTGGTGCAAGCTTAGAGTAGCGTGGATTACAACAGTTGCGAGCTGTAAGCCAAGATGACAAGCACCCCCTTCTGATACTTCTCTCTGGCAAGGATGACACTCCAGGATGGCCAAGACGAAAGTGGGGGTGGGCATTCAAGCTCTCCTCACAGGAGAAGCCCAGCTGGCTGCCCATAGTCTGCCACCTGAGTCCCAGCTAGACTACACCGCTGTGAGGGAGGCAGTGCTTGAGCAAGTTGGACTATCGCTGCAGGAAAATCAGTGCTTCCGATCCACATCGTCAGAGGGGAAGGACAGTCCGTTAACATACGCACACGATTCCTGCAAACACTGGCTGTGACTGAACTACGCCTGACCAGAGATGGTCACTGAGTGAGTACATTGGTGCAGTTTGTCCATCAGCTGCCAGCTAGAATATTGGAAGTAGGCTCACTGACTGAAGCTGTCCAACTCAATGAGGACCATGTTTAGTTTACAGGCGCTGATTCAGGGACATTACAGGCCCTCCTCCCACCTTGAGGACTCCTATTACCCCTACACCATGGAAGAAAAGACTACCACTGCCTGCAGCTCAACAGAGCTTGGCAGACCCTGCCTCCTGGACATGCCTTTCCATCATCGTAGGGAGAGCAAACTTGCACAATGACAGCGACTGTCTCAGATCCTGGCATGTGGGCCTATTGCAGTATTGCTACAACCTTATCTTTTCTTTTTCTCCTTCTGCCCAGGGTACCAGAGAGCTGGAGTGGGGCCCAGGCAGGTCTGCTGGGGCTGCAGAGAACAGGGGCTTTACAGGCAGTGTCTGAGGATTGAAGCAAGTCAGATGCTCCAGATTTCTGCAGTCGAACAGCTCTTCCCCAAATCCAGAGCAGATGTGCAGAGTGCCTTTTAGTACTCAAGGGGGTATACATCAGGCCTTTGTGGATTTGGGCAGTGTTCAGGCAGACCTTGATCCATCAAAGCCTGATTGAAGTCTAGGCTTTGGAAAGCTGAAGGAGAGGTGTATTCATGGGAATATACACACTTAATTGTGAGACACACAATCGGTTATGTATAACAGACAAAAAGATGGCGGTTAGTCTCCACCTTTCCCACCCAGAAATCTTGGGAATTAGCCTGGGTTTCAGGAGCTTGCTGCATACGTAAAACTGGGTGGGTCCCAGCTATCAGGATGGTTTGAGATCTGCACTGCCTTGAACTTCCAGTACGTCATTCGACCAGGACCTTGGCAGAATGGTGGTGGGGCAAACATGGGGTGTTTGTGTGGGGCCTTCTGAGAGAACCACTCTGGCACCTCACCTCAAGACCATAACAGATTTCCCACTCAATCAAGCAACAGTGATCGATAGGAAGAAGTCCAACCTAACCTTTCCCTAATTAGACCAAGTGAATACACATTCAAACCAGAGAATCCATGACCCAGATGTTGGTACAGAAAAGCTGCAATGAACTGCTCTTCCACACAGCCCAATGGCAGGTTACCAGGGGGTGGAAAAAAAAAAACCAGCGTGGCTAATGGCTCACCTTTAGTAGCCAAGCATTTGCACTCATGTTCACTTGGTGGTGTGCATCTTGCTGTGAATGTCAATGGGTGAATCCGCAGGCCATCCCAAATGCACCGTTGCACCCTCCCCCTCTTCTAGAGATCCTCTTCCAGACAACTGGCAAGCATCTGGTTGGCCATTAGACTGGCCAACACAAGGATATTGCATCATTTTATTAGCATTCACAGCTGAAATGACGAAAAATTCATAGAAGCTCTATTATTTGCAGTGGGGGAGGTTCCCCAGGATTCGATGGGGCTTTTCCCTTTAGAGTCATTATATAGGCGGGCACCAGATACAGTCCAGTGGTTAGAGGGAGATTGGGGTAGGTTCAGCAAGTGGGAGGACTGTGGCAGGTGGGTGCATGAGAGTGTGGAAGGATTATGCAAATTATTTTGGCACATGTCACATTAGATGTCAGATTAAAATCACTACTAGGGTTGTCACTACCAAAATGTTACTTCAATACCAGTACAGTAGTGTGAATCCCCCTGCAAACAGTTGCAAGAATAGCAATGAGAAAGAGCCTGTGAGAGCCTGAGCTGAAATCAAGTTCATCTGCTCTCATGCACCACCATGCAGCAGGGATCTCTGCAGGTGAAAGACCATGTAACGTGAATGAATCATTTGTGAGAAATCGTAGTGTGCACCCCTAAAACACAGAACAACTGATCACAAGCAAGTCTTGTAATGGTCAGCAATTTAGATTTTGATTTGCATTAGACATCAAGCCTCTACAGTAACACTACAGTGTACCACTCCAAGAAATCTGTGCTGTTGATACTTGGGCACTACATAGCTGCCAAGATTGATTTGTTGGCAAAGAAAGAAACAAAAACAAAAAAAAACCCTAGACTGTGTCATTGGACAGGACAGCTCAGTGTTAACAGCATAAATGGAAGCATGCATTGTTTAAACTGCTGTTTACCTGCAATTTTCAGTAATGTTTGGATCAGGGATTTGTATTATGGGTACAAGTGCAGAAGTGGACATCTGGTTGATACTACAGGGGGGCATCAGGACTGGGATCCTGTGGGCCAAGAAAAATTTACAGGTTTTTTCCTTCCATGCAGGGATGAGTGAGTGTTATGAAGCTTGTGGGACAAAGATCTACCATGTTCATTAAAAAGCACACTGCATTTACTGCTTTCATTCAATCAAACTTTGTAACTGTCACAGAGATTTAATTTAGACTACTATGTTTTTATTTTGGAAATTAGAAGCAACAAATTTGTTAGAAAACATCATAGACAAGTACAAACAAAAGCAGTGGGATTTTAAAAATTCAGCACCAAGTCTAGTCCTTGTTAGTAATTTGGATACCAGAAATGCCCTTAAATACTTCAAACAATAAAATATTGACCACCCCCCAAACAAAACGCATTTTGACCTACAGCCCAGGCACCTCCAAAACTATTGGAACATCAAGGCCAATTTATTTGTGCTGAAACCAAATGATGGATACTAGAGTTTAGGATTTCCACTAACCGGTTGTTTTCTCGGTCGAGAGAAATAGTAAAAATAGTAACAGCGCCATCTATAGCAAATAGTGCAAACAATGAATTTAAAAAGATCCTTTCTTTAAATACCCTTTACATAAAAGAACCATTGTTTGCACTACATGCTACAGATACCCATTCTAATAAAGAAATGTAATAAATAACCCCCCACCAACTGCATTATGTAAGAACAAAAAAACCCCTGAAGACATAATTCAAGTTGAGAGGGGGGAAAAAAACTTTTGCAATATCGCACAGCCCTAAATCAGTACGAGAAAGAATAAAAAATACGACAAATATAGAAAGAAAACATTAAATACCAGTGTACAGTACATCCTGCCCTAAGCTTTTTAGTACTGATCAACCTGTCTGTTGATATACAAATGTAAAAGTAAACAAAAACACCCCCCTCCCCCCTGTGGGACTGCTATACTCAGAAGAGCTTACTCACAAACTTAGGACACACAATACATTGGCCTACATGTTCAGTACATTCACATACAGTTCAGAAAAGCTGTAAACAATGGTAATGCAGTCTTTATTTAGACAGGGGAACCCCAAAGACTTTTGTTTGTGGCAGATGAATAGTTGAACTGAGGACTGAAGAGACGCAGTCTAATACAAATACTACCATCGGGCACATCCAGTTGCCCGTACACATGCTCCATCTCACCAGGTTGTTCTCCAGAGAGTGAGGGAGGCATCCATGGAGGCCTCCCCCTATGGGGAACCACTACCAAGTGAACTTTGTGAGAAAAGCCTTGTATTGCCAGTGAGCTAGAGCCCCTCTTATTGAGACTAGTATGTATCTCAGTCTCTGAATATACAACCCCAATCCCAAAAGAGTTGGGACAGTATGGAAAAAGCTAATAAAAACAAAGTGATTTGTAAAATGTACGTTGACTTGTATTTAAACAAAAAACATAAAAAGGCTAGATATTTGAGGTTTTACCCAATCAACTGCAAAGTTTTTGAAGATAAATATTTATTTTGAAATTGATGCATGCAACACATTCCAAAAAAGTTGGGACAGGGGCAATTTAGGACTAATAGCGATGTGACAAGTTGAAATAAGAAGGTGATGTGAAACAGGTGAGGCAATCGTCTAATCATAGTATATAAGGAGCCTTCAAAAAAAAAAAAAAGGCCTAGACCTACAAGAGCAAGGATGGGCCGAGGCTCGTCAGTGAACAATACAACACTTTGAGAACAACATTCCCCAAAGAACAAATCGGTAAGCATTTATGCATTTCACCTTCTACAGTGCACAGCATAATTAAAAGATTCAAGGAATCCAGTCAAATCTCTGTGCATAAAGGGCAAGGCCAAAAACCACTTCAGAATGCGCGTGATCTCTGACCCCTCAGACTGCACTGTAATAACAACTGTCATGCGTCCGTAATGGATATCCTGACATTGGCTCTGGAATATTTTGGTAAACCTTTGTCAGTCAACACCATCCGCCGCTGCATCTACAGATGTAAGTTAAGGCTTTACTACGCAAGGCAGAAGCCATACATCAACACTGCCCAGAAGCGCCACCGACTTCTCTGGGCTCGGTCTCATTGGAGATGGACAGTAGCACGGTGGAATCCTGTTTTGTGGTCCGAACAACCTCTGCGCCAAAGAGGAAAAGGACCATCCAAGCTGTTATCAGCGTCAGGTTTTTGGACCTGCTTCTGTCATGATATGGGGGTGTGCCAGTGCCCACAGCATGGGTAACTTGCATATCTGTGAGGGCACCATTACTCCAGAAAGATGTGTACACATTTTGGAGCAATATATGCTGCCACCCAGGCATTGTCTTTTCCAGGGACTTCCCTGCATTTTCCAGGACAAGACCAAATCTCATTCTGCCCAGATTACAAGTGCATGGTTGTGTAAACAGAGCACAGGTGCTAGCATGGCCTGCCAGCAGACGTATAGCCAAAATAAGGCAACAAAAGGGACCTATACAGTTGGGCGGCTGAACAAATGCATAATGGATGAATGAGGGAAAATCCTGCTTGATAAACTTAACCAACCAGTACCTTCAGAGCCCAAATGCTTAATAAGTGTTATTAAAAGAAGAGATGTTACACAGTCAACTGTCCCAACTTTTTTGGAGTATTGTTAAATCACAAAGTGGCAGCTATGTCTCATGTGGAAGAGTGGGTTGTCCACTAATCGTAGGGTTGGTGTTTCGATTCCCGAACCACGTCTCCACATGACGAAGTGTACTTGGGCAAGACACTGAACCTCAAGTTGCTCCTAATGACAAGCTAGCGCCTTGCATGGCAGCTCTGCTGGCACTGGTGACTGGGTGAATGGGAAACAGTGTAAAGCATCTTGTAGGCCCACTAAGGTTATTTTATAAAAATAAGTGAATAAATAACACGCACTATACAAGTACAGACCATTTTTAAAAAATAAAACACAAAGTGTTTAATATAGTACAGGGTAAAATTAATTTTCAAATGAGTTTTTTTGGGGGGCATTTTCCATACTGTTCCAACTTTTTCATAATTGGGGTTGTATCTGGAAAGAGTGATATCTACCACATGTTGACCAGGTGGCTAGCATTCTCAGTGAAGCTACAATCAGGCCAATGTATTGTGTGGCCTATTTTGGCACGTGAGCTCTTTGAGTGTAGTAGTCACACAGCCAATTCCCAGGTGGGGTGCAAAGGAGCCAGCCTTCCAACTGCAGAAGAATCCTGATGTCTGTGGCCTTCAGAGGTGACAAGACTGTATGAATACATCCGGAGTACATCTGTAGCACTAGAGAAGCCGTAAGGCACAACTTAAAAATTGGACCGCCCGTCCTTGGAGGGCAAACACCAAAAGAATCTGTGTTGTGGGTCAATGAGAATGTGGAACAGGCAATGAAATATGAAAGGCAGATCCACTGACTCAAATTATAAACCAATCATGTAGCTGCATGGATTAAATCTGGTGGCTTTAGTACGTGGAAATGTAGGGCTTTTAGGAACCAATTCGGGACCTTCAAATCTTTAACTGAATGGCACAACTTTGTTTTATAAATCTTTTAATTAAGAACCATAGGATTAACCTTTTCAATCACATCCGTCTAAGAGAAGGTACATATATTCTTCCTTGGATCAGAGCATCGATTTTGTTGGTATCCAAGGTTGACAAGGCCTTGAGCCCTGGAAGCCCAATGACAGAACTGGAGTCTGGACCCCTGTGACATCTTGGTCATCAGTATCCACTGAATGTTTCCAGCTGTCAAGTGTTTCACTGGCAACCCCTGCCTTTCATGACCAGGCTCTGCAGGACCCTTTAGTGGTAGGGAGTGCAGTTTAGAGTCAATGGGGCACATTCTAGAGCCCAAAGCGCATGCATCATGCCAATTTGCTTGTTAGCTGAAGCTTGCAACACAGAGGGCTGGTCATAGAAAGCTTTAAGCACTGTTTTGGACTAAAAGGGTTGTATTACCTGTAAGCATTACCTGGTGACACATTCAGTGTTGTGCTCATCATTATCCAATTCTATTTGTCTGCTGCTGCCGCCATTTTGCAGGTGGCCATCACAGCTATTTTAGTAGCAAGATCAATCCAACACTGGGGTTCATCTATCGGTTCATACCTTGGAAAAAATCTCCCAGACATGGCCACAGGCATAACAATCTTAGACTCCTCAGACAAGGAATGGGAACAATGTTATAGACCTTGGGCAATAAGGAGGGCTCAGAAGAGCATAAGCTGCATGGCTGTATGCATGGCTTTGGTTCTAGAATCACGATTTCAGGCGAGCCATGTCCGATGCCAGGTTGTCCCTATGTCTAGCTCAGATTACACCATATGCAACTTTGATAAAACTGTTTGATATACAATTGTCTTAAGTTGATTCAATTTAAAGTGACAGATTATTCTACAATAAAACCATATGTTAATTGTGTACACTCCTTTTTGAGATGGCAGTTATTAGAGATGTTGAGGGAACTCTCCAAAGAGCTTATACAATGATACTCAACAACTTCTACAAAATTACAATAATGCAAGAAGGTATATAGCAAAACTGCAACTGTAATCACCACAAGATTTGAAGCCTTGCATCCTGCCCTAGAAAAGGCACTAATGGTCAGTGAGTGAATGAGGTGGTAAGTGACTGATATCGTACCACCAAATTATCAATATCAGCCAGCAATATTCATATCAGTGCATCACTAGCTGCTGCAATGGTGTGACCGACTTCTTGAACATCCAATGGGCAAACCATCACCCAGAAGGGAAAAAAAAAAGATACACTTTAGACTTCCCCTGCATCAATCATATAAATGGTAATTTTCAAATGTTAATTTTACAGCTGGGCATACACTACACAGTATTTACACCTCATCCTTAAAATGTGTGGCATGGAAAATCTAGTGAAATCTATAGTGGCAATTTTTCATTTATGAGGTTGACCATTTCAGACCAGCACCTTACCACATAAAACTAGAATGTATTTTTTAAAAAAAATATACAGTATCTCACAAAAGTGAGTACACCCCTCACATTTTTGTAAATATTTTATTATATCTTTTCATGTGATAACACTGAAGAAGTAACACTTTCTTATACAAGCTGTACACTCGGTGCCCTTACATTGTAAAAATGTAAATTTTCTGTCCCCTCAAAATAACTCCACACACAGCCATTAATGTCTAAACCACTGGCAACAAAAGTGAGTACACCCCTAAGTGAAAATGTTCAAAATGGGCCCAATTAACCATTTTCCCTCCCCGGTGTCATGTGACTTGTTATGAACTGTGCCACACTGAGAACACTTTCATTCCAATCCTCCACTGATGTAAAGGGCTGACTATGCTGGTCACTTCACAGATCATAACCACCAAAGAGACACCATCAGAATGTAAATATAAAGCTTCCTTACATACAGTATCTCACAAAAGTGAGTACACCCCTCACATTTTTGTAAATATTTGATTATATCTTTTCATGTGACAACACTGAAGAAATGATGCTTTGCTACAGTGTAGTGAGTGTACAACTTGTGTAACAGTGTACAGCCATTAATGTCTAAACAAAAGTGAGTACACCCCTAAGTGAAAATGTCCAAATTGGGCCCAATTAGCCATTTCCCTCCCCGGTGTCATGTGACTTGTTAGTGTTACAAGGTCTCAGATGTGAATGGGGAGCAGGTGTGTTAAATTTGGTGTCAGCACTCACACTCCCTCATACTGGTCACTGGAAGTTCAACATGGCACCTCATGGCAATGAACTCTCTGAGGATCTGAAAAAAAGAATTGTTGCTCTACATAAAGATGGCCTAGGCCAGTGGTGTTCAAAAGTGGGGGCCACCAGGGGGGCCTCAACAATTTGGTGTGAAAAATAAATAAATACATTATTTTCTCGCACTCTCAGACAACCACACACACACACACACACACACACGCAATCAATTCCTAATGTAATGTAAAGATGCAAGATGTAATTACTAATAAAAAAAAAGGGGGATATATTCAGAAGTCTGTATTTTTAATGTGTTTTAAAAACATCTTGCAAAAGGGGGGCCTTGTTAATCAAGGTCAGATGTTAATGCCATTTGGGGGGCCTTGTCCTGGAAAATATTGGGAACCACTGGCCTAAGCTATAAGAAGATTGTCAAGGCCCTAACACTGAGCTGCAGCACCGTGGCCAAGACCATACAGCAGTTTAACAGGACAGGTTCCACTCAGAACAGGCCTCGCCATGGTCGACTAAAGAAGTTGAGTGCACATGCTCAGCATCATATCCAGAGGTTGTCTTTGGGAAATAGACGTATGAGTGCTGCCAGCATTGCTGCAGAGGTTGAAGGGGTGGGGGGTTCAGCCTGTCAGTGCTCAGACCATACGCCACACACTACATCAAATTGGTCTGCATGGCTGTCGTCCCAGAAGGAAGCCTCTTCTAAAGATGATGCACAAGAAAGCCCGCAAACAGTTTGCTGAAGACAAGCAGACTAAGGACATGGATTACTGGAACCATGTCCTGTGGTCTGATGAGACCAAGATAAACTTATTTGGTTCAGATGGTGTCAAGCGTGTGTGGCGGCGAAAAGGTGAGAAGTACAAAGACAAGTGTGTCTTGGTTACAGTCAAGCATGGTGGTGGGAGTGTCATGGTCTGGGGATGCATGAATGCTGCCAGCACTGGGGAGCTACAATTCATTGAGGGAACCATGAATGCCAACATGTACTGTGACATACTGAAGCAGAGCATGATCCCGCCCTTTGGAGACTGGGCCGCAGGGCAGTATTCCAGCATGATAACGACCCCAAACACACCTTCAAGACGACCACTGCCTTGCTAAAGAAGCTAAGGGTGAAGGTGATGGACTAAATCCTATTGAGCATCTGTGGGGCATCCTTAAACAGAAGGTGGAGGAGCACAAGGTCTCTAACATCCACCAGCTCCGTGATGTCATCATGGAGGAGTGGAAGAGGACTCCAATGGCAACCTGTGAAGCTCTGGTGAACTCCTTGCCCAAGAGGGTTAAGGCAGTGCTGTTAAATAATGGTGGCACACAAAATATTGACACGTTGGGCCCAATTTGGACATTTTCACTTAGGGGTGTACTCACTTTTGTTGCCAGCAGTTTAGACATTAATGGCTGTGTGTTGAGTTATTTTGAGCGGACAGCAAATTTATAGTTATACAAACTGTACACTCACTACTTTACATTGTAGCAAAGTGTCATTTCTTCAGTGTTGTCACATGAAAAGATATAATCAAATATTTACAACAATGGGAGGGGTGTACTCACTTTTGTGAGATACTGTATATAATACCCCCATATATCTTAATACATCAACAAGCAAAAAATGCTGGTGAAGAGCTGAAA
This sequence comes from Ictalurus punctatus, assembly GCF_001660625.3. NCBI lineage: Eukaryota > Metazoa > Chordata > Actinopteri > Siluriformes > Ictaluridae > Ictalurus > Ictalurus punctatus. The sequence goes on from NC_030416.2 coordinate 7,061,518, forward strand.
AATGCTTTGGTTATGACATTGCAACGGTAAGTTCAAGTAAAGCCTAGTTCACACTATACGACTTTAAGCCTGATTTGCAAGTTACTGAGCTCGCCGACAAAAACCCTTTGATCGGAAGCAACTAAGCACTCAATCGGCACTCACCAATTGGCAGTCAATCGTTGTGTGTGAACTACTCAAAGACGCATCAGTGACGCCACGCAGATATTTGGCATACTAAATATATGGAGCTGTTGAGCGACTCCACATCCTGTGGTGTGAAAAGTGTCACTGGCAGTGATTGCAGCAACGAGCTACAGCCAATGAGCGAGCAAGGCATGCGGTGAGGTTACCGTGAAAAAGGGAAACCCACGAAAGTTATGGCAGAAGCATGAAAGGGCAAAGCTGTACAACTTTTTAACACAACCACTGCTGCCCACATGTGCTAATCCATTCTTTCACCTACTTTCTTTTTTGGGTTTCTTCAGCACAAATCACAAATTCTGTCCTATGTCCATCTTCGAATAAACGACTGTTTTGCACGTCATGTATCCGTGTCACTTCTCGCCCGAGTTTTCGTGACAAAACGTAGTTTGGACACCAGATAGAGTCATTGGGCGACACAGTCGTGGTCAGATCATGTAGTGTGTGACCCCCCCCGTCACCAAACAATCACGTAGTGTGAATACCACAATGACTTCATGACTCCCGATTACAAAACAGCAAGTCGTGTAGTGTGAACTACACAGCGATCGGCCGATATTGAAAGTTGTTTAGTGTGAACTACACAATTGATGCAATAAAGCTAGTTGAACAATTCCAAAAGAAAAAGGTATGCATGAAAATGTAAATGCATTTAGATATTTACATACCAAATGAGAGTGAAATATAGTTAAAAATACACAATCAAAAACTAGTTAGCAAAATTAACCAGACTGACACGCCATAACATTAAAAATCACCTGCCTAACATTGTGCGGGGCATGGACACCACAAGACTTCTGAAGGTGTTCTGTGGTTTCTGGCACCAAGACGTTGGCATCAGATCTTTTAAGTCCTGTAAGCTGCAAGATGGGGCCTCCATGGATTGGGCTTGTTTGTCCAGCACATCCCACAAATGCTACATCGGCTTGAGATATGGGGAATGTGGAGGCCCCCTGAACTCAGTTATGTTTCAGAAATAATTCCTGAACAATTTTTGCAGTTTGGCTGGGTGCATTATCCTTCTGAAAGAGGCCACTGCCATTAGGGAATATTGGTGCCATGACGTGGTGTACTTGGTCTGCAACAATGTTTAGGTAGGTGGTACGAGTCAAAATAACATCCACATGAATGCAAAGACCCAAACTTCCCCAGCAGAACATTGCCGAGGTAGAACACTGCCACCGCCAGCTTGTCTTCTCATCATGCCTCTCTTCCCCAGGAAAGTGACGCACACTGACCAGGACATCCACATGATGTAGAAGAAAACATGATTCATCAGACCAGACCACCTTGTTCTATTGCTCTATGGTCCAGTTCTGATGCTCACATGCCAATTGTAGGCCCTTTTGGCAGTGGACAGGGGTCAGCATAGGCACTCTGACCAGTCAACTTGCTCTTGACTACACAGCAAGTTACAATGCACTGTGTTCTGACTCCTTTCTATCATAGACAGCATGAACTTTTTCAGCAAGTTGTACTACAGTAGCTCTTCTGCAGGAATGGACCTGAAGGGCTAATCTCTCAGATACTTACGCTTGCCTAATTTTCCTGCTCCCAACACATCAACTTCGAGAACTGACTGCTCACTTGCTGCCTAACATATTCCACCCCTTGACAGCTGCGATTGTTATGACATGATCAACGTTGCTCACGTCACCCGTCAGTAGTTTCAATGTTATGGCTGGGTATAGTAAGAAAAGGACAAGAGCACTACCTCCTGTTTTCTGTTGAGCACATCATAAAAAAGAAATTGGCTAGAAAAACACATTTTTCCAATCCACTAATGACTCAAGATTTGATTTAAAAAGGAAGTCAAAGTAAGCTGTTGTGTGTCTACAAAGTTTTTTTTAATCCCATCCCCAGCCTGTAACAGTCATCTGTTAAATCAAAATGGATTTTCGAGAGCTTAATATGATAATAACTAGAATAATTACAAAAATAGAACAAATATCCCTTTTGCTGGAAAAAAAAAGGGTTGGAATTTGTTGGACTTTGTGCAGGTTGGCAGTTATGTGAAATTAATATTCTGAAGGAATGTTTTACTACTTGGAGGCTGTTCAATGCCAGAATTACTAGTTAAATTGGACAAACTGAGAATGTCATTCTGGCTTTATAATCTGTCGGGGATTATTCATCACTAAAAGCATAATTTTGTTTTTTAATAATACAATCTTATAAAACATGTAGTGCAATATCTTAAAATGTATGTTAAATTTTATTTGTTTTGTGTGTATATTTAAAGCGCACCTAAATTTGAAGTTTTAAAATGTGCCTAATTTTGTTTTAAAAGGTTGCATACAATAGATTCACATACATACAAGGTCAAAAAAACATTTTAATGTGCTCATAATTTAAATTGCAGCATTCCACCCAACCCCTCCCAGTCACAAATGACTTGTTCAGTGATTCATTCTAAACTCCTCTTTTCAGAGAGCATACTCTGCTCTGATTGGTCAGATGTCTGTTGTGATTGGTCTACTGCTGTAAGTGAAGAGCCAATGAAGAACAGAGGCGGGGCTTTTAATTAAAAACCTACCTAGGTTAGTACAGGACATAAAGTCTGGAATTACTAACAACTCAGTTCAGCTGTTCAGAATCAGGTCCTTCTTTTTGGAGTCAATAATGTGCTCTTTGATTTTTCTGAAACTTTGCAGATGTTTTTACATTCACAAACAGCTCTAGGGGAGGCTGTGGCTCAGGTGGTAGAGCAGGTTGTCCACTAATCGTAGGGTTGGCGGTTCAATTCCTGGCCCACATGACTCCACATGCCCAAGTGTCCTTGGGCAAGACACGGAACACCAAGCTGCTCCCGATGGCAAGTTTACACCTTGCATGGCAGCTCTGCTACCATTGGTGTGTGAATGGGTGAATGAGACACAGTGTAATGCGCTTTGGATAAAAGCACTATACAAGTGCGCCATTTACCATTTTAGCTCCAACACCACATGATTTAATATTTAAAAATATTTAAGGTAATATTTAAAAAACCATAAGAGGTGCACTTTAAGTGTGTATCATAAAAGAAGTACTACCATTTGAATGCACATTAGCTTTTTTTTATGCACCAATGGAATGACGCATGCATTGAGTCTTCAAATATAGTTGCTAGGATTTACATAGTTACATGAGAAAATAACACAAACCAAGGAGTGTGAATGGCGATTATAATAATTAACAGCTACAGCAGCAATATAAAACATTGCACTTTAAATTCACACAGAACAAGCCACCCTGAGAAACTAACAACATGAATACAGCCAAGCTGATTTTTAAAAAAAGAGTGGATAAGTTAGTTCGGCACACTTAACAAAATTTTTTCAAAATGTGGTGGTGACAAAGTTCATTTCAGTTTCTCCTATACAGAAGATAAGGCTTCTGAGTCTCAGCCAACCAAGTAAGGCTTTCTGTGGCTACATCACTTAACCAAGCATCATTTCAAACATCATTTTACTGTTAATAGGAATCAGGGCACCATTATTTGAATCAATGTACACAGATACATGAGGAAAAAGTCAGAATTGAATTACTTAAATAACATACCATGCTGTATACATCTAGAGCTTCAACATCCACTTCAGCAGAATCATCTTGATACTTGTGGAGTCTTGTGGTTCTCTCACTAAAAACAAACAAACAAAAACACACACATATTGCTCAAGTTATAAAGGAGATTGACTGGATATTTCTTACTTTGTAATAACTAAACACTCAGGTGATGCAATACCTTATCAAATGGCATTATATTCGAGGTCGACCGAGCCGGGGGCATTAACAAAGCATCAGAAGAGCATCATCTAAGGGGACTGTGGAGCAGATTCACGTACTCACTTCATGTTACTGAATTTACAGTACCTTGGATACGTCTATCACCAACTACATGCTAAATGTATATGACCTGTTAGTTTGAGAAATGAACCAATTCGAAGCTTAAAAAAAAAAAGACAACGATCAAATAAGTGTTGATGAGCTTCTGGCAAAACATCTAACTAGCCCGTGAGTACATCTACAAAACAACTCGAACGGAAGTTACTAGCCTATATACTTACATGCTAGCTAAATAGCTAGCTATCAATAAGAAAGTTCACTGCCAGCCAAAGCTGACTAACTGGTCTGGTTCAAAATATTATCTAGTAACTACAAAGTCACTAGGATACCGAGTTTTTCCTCTCCATGTGCAACAATAACGATATAACAGTTTCGTTATTTACAAACTTAAACAGCATCATTAACCATATCAGGCAACTAGCTAGTTCCTGAGTATGAATATTTGGGCGCTAACAAATTAGCTCCTCGGTTAGCTATGGTATTGGTCACAGGACAAAATGGACCATGGGGCTTGGGCAAAAACGCAGCGCCTGCAAACCAAAAACGAACGTGACCTTAACCAAAACCTTTTATTAACTAAAGAGAACTGCAACTAAAGTTAGTTATAATCTATTCTATTACCGACGCAAATGTCCACTTGGTTATCTTCATGCTTGGCGCTGAATTTGCTTGATTTAATCATTCAGCAAAATGCATCCTGAGGTTCCCGCAAGACCACACACTCGATGTCCGCACGTCTCCCAGCTAGCGACTTACCGTCGTTCCGAGGAAAGGTGTTGTTTCCTTGCTCCCGTCGTACCAAGGCGACTTGAAAGCCAGCGACGAGTACTACGTGCGTGCCCAAGTCCTTATGGTTAAGGACAACATCGAATACAACATCACAATTACAGAATGATTAAGAATTTGCCGTTAGTTTCAGCCACACAACACAGCCCCAAACAATGTGCAGAAGCCCGGGATATTCCGCGACACTACCACCGCAACCAATCAGATTACAGTAAAAAGCGCTTAGGTCCCGCCTTCGGTTCTACGGGGCCTCCATTTCAGCGTCCATTATGCGCAATCTGCTGCCTTTGCGCATGTTCCTTCAGCTCAGGTTGTCTAAGATGGCTGCATGGTTGTTGCCAGACTTGTCCACATGACCGACGACGGCACCCACCACCATTTGCAGTCAAGCCATTTTTTTTTGTCTGGTGTACCTGTTCCAGCCTGCTACTTCCCAGTCCTGATATTGTTCACACTGCTTGTTAAGGCACATGGTGACTCAAGCGTGAACATTCTGTCCTATAGAATTTGACAATATGGTGCCCCGATGTCTGTCTTAACAAGTAAGGAGCCATGTTTATACCTTTGTGTATTGTTGAGTGCACGCGAAATGGTAAGGCTCAATGCACTATGTATGGACTCCAAAGTGGCAGGTTAAATCATGTGTAACAAGATATCCTCATGTTTTGAAATACTGCCTACAAGCTTTTATGGCCCCCTTCCTCCCCTGACTACTTGTTAACCTTATGTTGCTTCAGGAGTGAAGGCCCTGTCCACTTGAAAACCTTTTCCTTTTTCAGACAAGTAAAAAGAACACAAATTTGATTCCCTGTGTATGCAAGGTTTGAATCCTGTCATGAACAATGGTTATCGGCAAGGCTCCAGTCTTGTGGACCCTATGCCTGCACACTGAATTTTCGCTACAGCTGGCACACCCAAACCTGTTCAGCTGTTAAGTCTCTAATGAGCTGGGCCAGGTGAGTTGAGTGTAGAGAAACTGTGCGAGGCAAGGGCTCTACAGGAATGTAGTGAATAACCAATGGTAATAATTGGGTCTATATATCGGTCTTTCTGGCAAAATGAGAAATGGTATGAATTAGGTCACAATGCACTAACCCGGTTCAAAGTGGTATTCGGTTGACCTATTTTCTATTAGAGCAGGGTTGTTGTGAAATTGCCCCTGAAGGATCAGGAGTCCCATGTACACGAATTAAACTGTAAAACAGGCTGCTGCAATCAATGACTGACCCAATGTGTGCCCTATGGCCGGCATAAACGTTAAGTTCAAGTTGGCTCAAACTTCCACATCCCTTACCCCATGACTACACTTAGTAATGGGTACTCAGTGGCTAGATCTTTGAACCACCATACCCAATTTATTTTAGGTTCATAAAAAGTAAACTCTTCAGAGGAATCCACAGCCCTTGACAAGACAGCTTGTCATACGTCAGAGATTTAAATATGATGTTGCACTTTGTTTAATGTTCATCATTCTTGTATACCTTTAACAGAATAAACAGACATTACTGCATGTGCATTTTGTCAGTTCTGCTGAAAATAACAGTAATTTAGGTGTGTAGATAGTAGATACCAAAGTAAACAAAGATTTTTTAGAAATGTATGGAACATTTGTTTGAAATTTTTGGTCATCCCACCCTTATGCACCAAAATAAACAAATACATTCTACATGATGTCAGATAACAAATTTTATTAATACAAGTACGCAAGAGATCTGCAGTTATAGCCATTATTAAAAAAAGAAATCACCCACATGCCATAGAAACAAATAAGGTGGCCATTTAGTAACAATTTTCACAATTTGCCAGAACAGTGAAGGACTCGTGCATAAAAAGTGTGACATTAATACTTAAGTGTTGACCTGATGAAAATGATCACCTATACTTCATTTTAGACCTTGGTATTCACTGAAGAACATAGTCTGTGGCTTTGGACACAAGGGGTATACAGTTATATTCCCATATAATGGTTATCAATCCCAGGGTATTTTCAGGGGTAGTTGCTGTTTACATAGTGGTGCAAAGGTGGACCATCATGGACCAAAACCCACTGTCCGAGAATGAGCTCGTAGAATTGCAACCAGCCCTACTTTGTATATATAGTCTTTACAGCAGGACAGGAGTGTGTCAGAATTGACTTCTCCTCAAATGTCTACTGTCCTCCTAACTGCAAATGCAGTGATTATATTAGATGTTACTCTTTTGAATGAAAAGCACTTTACCTTGGCAAGGAACTTTGGGCACATTATGTATACAAACATGCTTTCTCTTCAGCTGTCTAGTTGCCAGCCCAATAGTACCAAGGAAGCTCTCAAAACAAATCTGCAATATGTACTGCATCATACCACCAACTTACCACCGTACCCTGGGTTCCAACAAAACTTGTTGCAGGCAACCAACACTACTTCAGCCTGGACTTCTACAATAATGCCTGAACCAGGCAGGAGCAAAAAGCACGACCAGACTGTTGGTAAGGGTACATTTTGGGTGTCAACAATAAATTTGGCAGTACTTTTTCAGCATTATCTCTTGTTGTAAAGGAGGCTATATAACCTGATAGCATTGTGCATACAAATACTGGGTAAAGGGGTATATATATATATATATATATATATATATATATATATATATATATATATATATATATATATATATATATATATATATATATATATTTTTTAAACTGCACACCTGTTTTTTTTAATTGTTAAAAGAATGGAAACAGTTATTTCTATGGCCACTGTACCATCCAATAATTTAATCAGGGCCTACTCTAGGAAAACAAGAAAGGGCACTAAACATTTCTATGCATGTTCCATGCTGTGTCTATATTTAGTACAATGTTTGACAGTAATTATCAGAGTAAGAAAAACATGTTCACAAAATCTGTGGGATTGTCTTGGACATCAGTAACTGGCAGCTTTGAAGACATTCACTATCAAAAGTGTACACACTGCAAAGGCAGATATGAGCTGTTCTTAGATTCTGTAGAGGACAAATTGAATGTTTCAAGATTAATGAGTAACAGAGGGAAAAATAAAGATGCGTAGACAGCTGGTGGCTTAGAATTAGCACTGTAGCATTATAATACAATTTAGCATTCTCTTTGATTCAACCAAGATCTGACCCCTACTCTCTCAAAATAGCATAATTGTAAAACAAGAAATTAATTCAGAAAAACCTTGGTGAAATCAGTATGTACTTGATTTGTTGTTCATTGCAGATGTGGCAGTGTATCAAACAGTTAACTCAACAGTTCAAGGTATATTATATTGTTTCTTCAAATATCTTTCAACCATGAGAGCTTTGATGTTTGAGGAATAGCTGTAGCTCTGTGAAGGTCTCAGTACATTCAGTGCATTCATACAACACGTCTGTTGATGTACTCTCTTTTGAATCAGCTTCTGACTCGCTCCTTTCAACACTCAAATCGTCTTCATTTTCTAAATACTCCATACTGGCCTCTGCAGTTGGAGATGCTTCTTGACCATGCTTCTCAGACCCTTCTTTATCATGATTCTCTAGATGGCGCTCTAGAGCAGAGCGGAAGGTGAAGCGACATGGACAATGAGGACAGCTTAGCAATACCCGAGAGGGGTTTATTCTGTGGTAACGCCCATGTCGCTGAAATACGCTAAGTAGCCTAAAGACTCGACCACAGTCTTTGCATTTGTAGGTCATCCGTGGCTTGAGTTGAGATGTCTCTTGAGTATCTGACAGCTCATCTTTGTCTGGTGGTTTTGGTGACTGCTGGTCTTCATTGTCCTGACCTTCATGATCACTGTCATTGCTTGTCTGCGTTTTTGGTGACTCATGCGTAGCAGTTTCATCTTCATGGTCTAATTTTTCACCATCTGCCTTAAGCTTTATGTCTGAACTATGGTACATGGCAACATGTCTTGTGACATCACATCTTTGTGGAAAGTGTCTACCACAATAAAGGCATGTATGAAGGGTACCCTTATGGTATCGCATATGACGAGAAAGGCTACTAGAGTGAACAAAAACACGATGGCATTGTTTGCAAGGGAATACCTTAGAATGTGGATTACCTCTGGTAGCACCTCCTCTTGGTCTACCTCTCATTCGTGGCCTCAATAGATCCATTCGTTGAGTTTGGTGTTTTGAAACCATTTGACGCATTATACCATAATAATTAACAGAATGTCGTCTAATCTCAGGTACTGGTTCAGAAGAGTCCTCATCTGGATGATCTGATAGATGATGCTCTTTCAAATCTGACAAGCAATTAAAGTGTCCTCCACATAAGCCACAACGATATGATCGGTCAGTAGTAGAATCATCAGGAGAATGGGAGGCATTTTTCTTAGGGCTGCTCTCATCCTGTTCCTGCATGTTCTCTTTTTGTGTGGGATCATCAGTTGCTTTACTGACATGAGAATGATTAAGCAAATGGCTCTGCAGGTCTGATAACCAAAAGAAACGCAAGCCACAAATCTTGCAAGGATATGATTTATCTATACCATTTTCACGGTCCTCATCAAATTTACTGGAACTCTTGGATCCAAGTGACCCATGCCATTCCTTCTGATGTAACAACAAGGTCTCTTGTCTCAAGAATCGTTTCCCACAATGTCCACAACTGTAAAAACGTTCATGTGCATGATTCTGAAGGTGCCCACGAAGGCTCTCTCTATCATAAAAATCTTTGCAACATAAGGTACATTTAAAACCTTGCTCAAGGGGACGATATCGCTGATGCTGTTGTAAACTTCTCTGGTTCCTAAACACTTGGCCACATCTCTCACATCTACATTGGGCATGGTCTCTTTCTGCCATTTTGTTTGAAGGCAAGGAATCCTGATAATGTGCTTGGTTTGACAATTTTGACATGGGTTTTCCAAATAAGAATGAAAAGTTTGATAAAGCGGATCTATCAACCACTGTGAGTGTTCCATTTTCATGAAGTGCAAATTCAATAGGTTTCTCACAACCGTTAGCTGCAGTTTCAGAAATGGAAGAAAATGGGCCAATGGGTCCATGATTAGCCATGTGATTGATCAGTTTTGGGTACTGACCAAACCCTTCACCACACTCTGTGCAGATGAAATCATTTCCAGTTGAAAAATCAAGTGAATGATACGCCATGTCTATTCAACCAAAACTTAAAATCTGATGTAACAAACAGTTCAACAAAAAAAGTGAAAAAAGATGTGGGATGAATAACATTCAAGTGTTCTTGAAAGCTAAATTGGAAACTGTAGATATGCAAATGCCATGAACATCTAAACTTTCCATTTGAAACCAAGTACAATATTTAAGAGATCTACTACAGGCTCACATGTTACAAAGTTCCAGCAATTCTTCCCACTGTCATTTTGTCATTTATTTGATAGACATTATCGAATCATCAAGTCCATGATCCCCAAAGTGCAGACGGAAAAGACTGAAATCTGGGATCCAGAAATACTGGATACCAAGCATAAAAGGTATTCTCCTTTCTTTCTCTGGCTTGTGGTCTTGAGTCAGGATATTAGCATCTAAAAAAAAAAGAATGGGAGAACATGAGTCAGGTATGAATGTGCAAAATTTTTAATTCAGTGTGTAGATTTCCCTTGAAAGACATCCATCAACTGAACATGAATTTTAAAAATATCTATTTGTCCTTCTTTATTTCATCATTCAAAGACTTATTTCACTGTAAAACTAGGCACTTACAAATAATTTTATTGTATACAGCCACTATATGATCATTTCCTCTAAATTCTTACTGAAAACATATAATGCAAAGGTAAAAGGAGAGTTTATTTCAGTTAAAGCAAAAAGACAACTTGCATTCAATCATGAATGAATAAATGACAAAAGTATTCTTTTTTTAAAATTAATTTCATGAATCAGAAAAACAAGCCAGAAAGGCAGAATACCTACAAAAGCAGTCCACTACGTACTGTAATTCAGAACATTACTGATCAAAATCAAAGTATAAAGGTTCCTATATTAAATATACACCACATTTCCAAATCCAGACACCACTTGAACAACATTTCTTCTGAAATCTTCTGAAGTACATCAATACCAGCAGAGTAAATAACAGGAGCCTCTACTCTTTGGTTAATGTACTTTGCCTGGTGTTGGACAATAGGGATGTCTACTATTGTTGGGTAATTAGACTTGTATTGTAAACAAGTTAATTTCAAATTCTGATTAGATGCTTGGCAGGCAACTTCTGTATGGACCACCATTTATACTCTGGGCCTTATCTGGGACATACTCAAACCAAAAAAAAAACACTTACATCACAATGTACAAAACTGTCTAAGCAACTTTTTTAGTTTTACAGTATACTGCCAACTTAAGTATCTGTTCAGCAGCTTGGCCAGGGAAACATGGGTTACTCAGAGTTTTTGTATTTGTATGGTGGTGGTGATTACATTTTCAACCACCAAAGGCACTGTAGTAGATGGAAGTGATGTCCACTCCTGTACAGATTACTCTCGAATGCCAGCACCACAGCCCACCAACAGATACACATACTCCTGGGCCATGAAGACCATTTAGAGAATGGTCCTAGCATTATGCCTGTACCTAAGTTTATCCCAACCACATAATCCAAGCCGCCAGAGGCATTCATACATTTTACTGAACTATAAAACTTGACAAACAAATTTAAAAAAAAAAAAAAAAAAAAAAAAAAACTTAAGTAGAATTATTTATCAAGGAGTTCACATTAGTCCAGTGAATATTTTTTTTGTTTATAAATTTCAAATTGCCACTATAATGTGTGAGTAAGAATTAAGGTAAAGATTATGTCTGTGCCATGCTTACCAAAGGATCATTTAAACAAAAATAAAAAAATCAAACAAACAGTACCTAAACCTTAAACAATCCAGGTTAGACACCACCCACACTTTTGACTAATAAACAGTTAAAAAGGCTCACAACAGGAAAAAGTCTCTCTATGCTCTGAGGTAACTGATAACTGACAAAAGTGTTAAAATGGTGCCAACAAGAAATGTGTAATGTAACCATTTAGGTACAGAAGAAGACAACTGCCTTAATTATCACAATAACTATATGGCCTCCAGTCTTTTAGGAAGGCTTTCCACTTAATTTTGGAATATGGCTATGGGATTGTGTACAACTTTGTTGGATTTGCCCTTCCTGTCCATCCAACACAAAGGTGTTCAGTGGCTTTATGGGCAGCACCTTTTGTGGCAGACCACCCAATTTTTAGGTGAGCAAAAGTATGAAACAGATATTCTTCAAGTGAATTAAAGTAAATATTTGTTTGCGTATTCCTCGTTCGCAATAACTACATCAAGCCGGTGACCCACTGACGACATCAAATTGTTACATTTTTCTTTTGTGTTGCTGGTGCTGTTTTTATAGCATAGTGTCCCCGTCACAACCCCCGGGTATTAGGCCCCCCACAGACCACAGGGTGAGCACCCCCTGCTGGCCTCACTAATACCACTTCCAGCAGCAATTTTTGTTTTCCCCAGGAGGTCTCCCATCCAGGTACTGGGATTCTCTTTTCAGTCTCCTCATCAGGAGGTGAAATTCATGCTCACAGGTGATTGACTTGGATATTCTAAAACCTTCCACTTTCCCCCCTGATGAAGTCCTCTGTTGTGTTGGCAGTGCTTTTTAGGTCATTGTCTTGCTGCATAATGAAGTTCCTCCCAAGAAACACCTGTAAGTCCCATGTTCCAATATCTTTGGGTGTTGCTTAAGCTTTCCACAGTGGCAGCTTAGCAGTGTCATGGCTTAAACTCACAACACTGTCATCAGCCCAGAGCCTTAACCACAGAACATCACAGCCCCAGATAAAAGATTACTGTTTATGGACCCAAAAAGGTGGCGTTTATTAACCTTTTCCTCTGCAACTCTGGGAAAGAAGGACAGGAAGCCCAACAATGTTAGAGAACATGGACACAATTTGCTTGTCCTGGGCAGGTTGCCTGGGGAAGAGTGATGGCTCAGTGGTTAAGGCTTTGGGCTACTGATCAGAAGGTTGAGACTTCAAATCCCAACACCACCAACACTCTTCAAGCAAAACTGCTCTGGTGTATCCTGCCACAGTTGTATGTCCCTTGGGATAAAGTGTCAGCAAAATGGGGTAAATGTACAAGTAAATGCTTTGAGGCATTCTCCAGAATAAGGAAAGAGGTTGTGTATGAGATATAGGGGAAAGACAAATTTAAAATGTTTTCTGTCAGTTTAAGTGGAATCAGCAATTTAAGGGGAAATGTACATAAGAGTCACAGTAAAAAAAAAATTTTTATCAACAGGGTATGTTTTATTCTCTTTTGAAGCAAGATTTTAACTTGATTTTAACTTAAAATTAAGTTATTTTAACCTTCTTTCAATCACTAGTTACATCTGTGTTTTGTACTTAAGCTAGGAATCTGGTCCCAAATATGGTAACTGCAAGAGAAAACTAATGATTGAAACCCTGGGATATTCTTAGTAGAGGCCCCAAGTGCTCTTGAGAAGGCCTTCCACAAGAATGTCTCTGTAATTTGATCCATTTATATTTCCGCTCAGTGCCCGCTGCTGAAAAACACCCCCATACCAAACTTAAAGGTATATTCACAGGACAGGCAAGGCAGGCAATCTGATTGTGGCCCAAAGTTTTGAGGAGGGCCCATGAAGGCCTGATACCAAGTCCATGAAAATGTCAACCCTGTGCAGAACTCCCCCAAAACCTCGGGTGGTTAATTTACAATGGTATACTAGCACCCCCCCTCCCCCAAAAAATAGGAAGAGGAAAAAAAAAGAGGAAGCTGAACTGTAGTGGTGGAGATAATCTGATAATGATGTAACTGAGGATGACAACTGTAGACTAAGCTATAAAGTAATGTAACCCTAGCCCAGCATCATTTTAGCAAGCAAGCAAGCAAACATGCATGCAGCTACCTAGAAGTTGGAACTTGGTTTAGACCACGTAATGTTGATTATGTAGCTAGCTTTCTTTGTAGAATTTGATATTTTGCTCAAACTATCTGATAGTTTGTTGTTTTAAACAATATACAGAGTATAAAAGCAAACAATTTACCAAGCTGTTATAGCCTACTTGATGTAACAATGGTTTATCTACTTGGGAATCTTGATCTACAGAGTGTCCCAAAAGTTTCCATACATTAGGGATTATTACCACTTTTTAGCAAAATGTCTTCCAAAGTTTTTCACAGTTAGTTTAAATATCACACTGGAAAAAAAAGCAGTTGAATGTGAGAGGATGTTTCTTTTTTTTTTGCTGAGTATAAATTTGATAAAATATACACACCCACAAGTGCAATCTAAATTATTCAACCTCCATTGAAAATCAGATATATTGTCAAAATTTACAGACTTTCAGCTGTTTGCAATGAACAAATCAAACAAAAGCAATTGAAATAGTTCAAGACAACGAATGCTTCAAGTGGATTCCCCAAAATGCAACTTATAATGATTTCTCCAGTTTCAAAATGGTTCAACCCCCTGAACAAAAGCCCTCACAACAGCACAAATATGCAAAATAGGTGTTGTCTAAGCACACCTGGTGCAACTTAATGAAGCCCTTGATACCTGAACTGCCTAGAGGCACAAAATACATCAAATACCTTAATGGGGCAGAAAAAGGAAGCTATCAACAGTTGCAATCAGATTTCTGAGAAGGCAGGATGTGAAAAACCCTCGAGTGACTACAAATCACCCGCAGCAAGTGAGCACAGTATGGTGCGTACTAAAAGCAGAAGGTTTCCATGACAGAACTCCAAGACGTACACCATTACTGACCCAAAAGCACAAGAAAAGTCAGCTCCAAATCATATAAATAAGCCACAGAGGTTTTGGGATTCTGTTCTGTGGAGCGATGAAACAAAACTGGAACTTTTCGGCAGTATGGATCAGCGGTATGTCTGGAGGAAGAAGAATGAAGAAAGAACACTCTGTCCACAGTCAAGCATGGTGGTAGCTCGGTGATGCTCTGGGGCTGCTTTGCATCCTCTGGCACTGGAAACCTTCAGCGTGTGGAAGGCAAGATGGATTAATTGAAGTATCGGGAAATCCTAGGAGAAAACATGATGCCGCCTGTGAGGAAGCTGAAGCTTGGGCATCATTGGACCTTCCAGCAGGACAATGATCCCAAGTATACCTCAAATTCCACCAAGACTTGGTTGCAGAAGTCGTCCTGAAAGATTCTACAGGGCCATCACAGTCACCTGACTTGAACCCCACAGAAAATCTCTGGTGGGATGTGAAGAAGGCGGTTGAAGCAGGCAAACCCAAGAATATTACTGAACTGGAGGCCATTGCTCATGAGGAATGGGCTAAGATTCCTCAGGAACACTCCCAGAAGCTTGTGTCTGGCTATGCATCTCCTTTGCAGTGGGTCATAACAGCAAAAAGGTCCTCTACTAAGTACTAAAGATGCTTGCCATGAAAGGGTTGAATAATTTTGAAACTGAAGAAGTCATTGTAAATTGTATTTTCAGTTGAATTTGAGGTAACCACTTGAAGCATTTGTTGTGTTGAACTATTTCAAATGCTTTTGTTTGATTTGCAATGGGGGTTGAATAATTTTGATTGTAACTGAGCCCTGCGTGGCTTATATGTGGTTGTTGATTTGTTTTTCTTTCTGTCTTTTTGTTGTTGTGTGTGTGTGTAGGTTTCTTTTGCAGGACGGAGCAGGGTTTAAGTGCCATTAATTACCTGAGGTTACACCTGTGTCGGGGTTGCACCCCAGCTATTTAAGCAGCCTTAGTTCATACCTCAGGTCTCGATCCCCCTCTTCGTGCTTCTGTTGCTAGTTGTTATCCTTTTTATGTTAATAAATGTATAATTTTCTTATCATGATTCAATGTGTTGTCTCCTTTTTGTCACAGCTTATGAGCCGGCCGTGACAAATGGGGGCTCGTATGTCAGACTTGGAAATGTTTCCATTTGATGGGTTTGGTGAGTGCTTTGTTTTGTGTTCGGCTGTTTAAATAAATAGAATATTAATCCAAAGTATGGGTTGTATTTGCACTATTGTTTTGGATACTTTCACATCCCTTGTTAAGGAAATACACGTTGGATTTGTTGGGTTTGAGGAGGGGATTTATTCGAGTGGTTTTCCCTTAGTTTAGCTGACAGTGTTTTCTTAGGCAGTTTGAGAAGGCAAGCGATCTTGCGAATCCTACAATGGATGGATTTTTGAAACGTTAGTTGTGTTCCCTTGTTAGGCTTAGCTGCTTGTTCCCTTTTGGAACAAATAGGTTTAAGGTAAAGTAGATATGTATTTTTTGTGTGGTGACCGTGGGTAGAGCAGTTGTCTGGGGGCATATCCATGGTATAGAATGAATCGCCAGCTTGCTGATTGCTTGTTTTGTACCAGCGGGATTTAGTGCAAAAATACGCCCCACCAATAACCGCATGAAGAATAGGGGCAAGTTACATCACTTAAAATTTTGTAGATAGGAAAGGGGACCTTTTAAATCCCTCCTGTTGGGGGTTACATGGGTCACACATTCTATTGTTTATCATGTGAATTTTATGTCTAATCTAGTGGAAGATTTCATTAGTTCCCCGGCTGAAGTTTTGCCTGATTCTTGTACTAAATTATTTGGTCTATAAATTATCATCATTTATTATTTAAATTAGCAATTATTTAAAATTGCGGATCATTATGGGATTGAAATAGAGGACACGAGGTTAAAAGACAAGGTAAAAGAAACTCTTAAGACAAACTTGGCAGATAAGACAATATTGATCACTATTGAGCCCAACACAGTGACTGCAAGTCCCCCGTTAAAACCTTTCCCAAGTAATTTAACTGCCTATTTAACTTTTGAACAAAAAGAGAAACTATTGTTACAGCTCGAACAAGACCGTGTGAAGCTAGAAATAGAGCGTGAAAAACCTAGATTCGATCAGGCAAATATTGAGATCCAGAAATACCACATGGAGGTGATAGAGAGTGGGCTAGGTGATATCTTTAGAGCTGGTTCTCAGGGTGCTTCTCAAATGTTTGACTCGGTGGGAAATTTAAGGTTAGTGCCAAAGTTTAATGAGCATGAGCCTGATATGTTTTTTATGCTTTTTGAGCAGTTGGTGGAAGCAAAAGGTTGGCCCAGTAAGGAATGTACATTGCTTTTGCTTTTACAATGCGTTCTCACCTGCAGGGCTCACCCTTTCAGTTTCAGGTGGTGAAGACAATGCTACGGTGAAAGCTGCCATTTTAAAAGGCGTATGAGCTAGTAGCAGAAGCATAACAACAAAAATTTAGAACAGGGTCCAGGGGTGTTAATGAAGCTCATGTTGGGTTTGCCAGAAAGCTTGCTGCTTTATTTAATCATTGGTGTATGGCATCTGAGGTAACCACATTTGAAGATTTGGTTTTGAAAATTTGAATTGTGCTTGTGCGAATTTGATTGTGCTTGAGCAGTTTAAAAACCCTGCTTGAATTGCAACATATATAAATGAGCAGAAAGCTGACATAGCTGCTAAAGCTGTGGAGTTGGCCCATGATTGTTTTGACGCAAATGTAATTTTATTATCCCTTCATTCGCAAGAATGAAGAATTTTCTGAAATTAGAATGGATGGTGTCAAAAAAATTCAGTTTTGATCTGTAATTATCGTTGTGGTAGAGTGCCCTGTGGTTAAGGTCAAGGGTTAAACCAGCCATCCTTGTGGCACCAGTAATAAATTCTGTCAGTCAAATTTGTGAAGGGCTCCCAAAAGCGATGAACTCCTTAAGAGATGGCGATTATGCTCCCTTTATTACACGAGTATGTATTGCTTGTTGGTAATGAGACTAAAATTCCGGTGACGATAGTAAGAGATACAGGGGCTTCGGAGTCTTTTTCCTCTTCGAATGACACTGGTACCAGTGTTCTTATTAGAGGAATTGGGTTGAATGTCTTGTCTGTTCCCTTGGATAAAATAGTGTTGTCATCACACCTTGTGAATGGAGAAGTAGTGATTGGAGTGTACCCTGCCTGTGGAGTGGTGGACATAATAACATGTAATAATTTGGTGGGGGGAATGGTATGGCCTGATAGCTTCTCACTGCATGTGATATCAACTTCTCACCTCCTAGGTTTGGATGAGAGCATCGACAGGCAGGTATTTGCAGCCTGTGCCACAACTCAAAGTATGACTAATATTCAACCAAGTTTTTCTTCTGAGTCTGCTGTGCTTGGACCAACATTTCTAGTCACTGATAACCTTTCTGTTTCCCCTCCTGAACTGATTCAGGAACAGCAACTTGACTCTTCTCTTAGTAAGCTGTTTGAGAGTGTGTTATCTTCTGAAGAAATTATGTTGCTCATTTTTTACAGGATGCGATGCTGGTGAGGAAGTGGATTTCACATGGTAGGGACTTTGCTGGGGACCCTATTATGCATGTGGTAGTTCCAGAAAAATATCGTTAACTTGTGTTACAGATTTTCCATGATGAAATTGCTGGCCATTTAGGAGTCAAGAAGACCTATGACTGAATCTTGCATCATTAACTTTGGCCTAAATTGAAGGACATTTCAAAGTATATTAAGATATGTCATACTTGTCAGTTAACAGGCAAGCTAAATTAAAAAAATTAAACCTGCCTCATTGTTTCCCATTCCTGCTACTGGTCAGCCATTTGAGCATTTTTTTATTGATTGTGTAGGCTCATTGCCTAAATCAAAGTCAGGTAGCATTTATTTACTTACTGTTGTGTGTGCATCAACTCGGTATCCTGCACCCTATCCTCTCTGTACAATCACTGCTAAATCTGTGGTGAAAGCTTTGTCTCAGTTTAGTTTCAGAGTGTACAGAGTGATCAAGGTTCTAATTTTACCTCTCACTTGTTTTCTCAGGTTTTGCAGCTGCTGTGTATTATGCAGAATAAGGCTAGTGCGTATCATGCATAAAGCCAGGGGGTTTTGGAGCGGTTCCATCAAACACAAAGTCGTTACTGCGTGCTTACTGTATGGAGATGGAGGATGATTGGGAAGAGGGATTGCTGTGGTTGATGTCAGTACTGGAGGTAGGTCAAGAAAGCACTGGGTTCGGTCCCAATGACCTCGTGTTTGGGCATACTGTTCATGGGCCTTTGGCGATCCTGCGGGATAACTGGATCGAAATTATCGGCTACCTCCCCAGAATTTGATAAACTATATGAATGGCTTTAAGCATAGATTATATGAGGCAGGTAAGATGGCAAAATAACTGCATTCATCACGGTTGCGAATGAAGTCACTTTTTGATCGATGAGCTGAGCGACGGGAATTTGTTCCAGGCGATCAAATGATGGCTCTGTTGCCTGTGGAGGGTTTACCTTTCCAGGCTCAGTATACTGGCCCCTTTGTGGTGATCAAAGGAGTTACTGATTTTAATTATTTAATTACTACCCCAGAAAGAAGGGAGTCAACCCAGTTGTAACATATCAATTTGTTAAAGCCCTACTATTGCCATTCTCATGTATCATCTCAAGTATCAACTGCTGAGCATGAGGTGAAACCTGCCTTAATAGCTGTGCCTATTTTGTCTCCTCCTTTGAGAGAGGGGAATGATAAAGAGGTTTCTCCCCCCAATGATATGATATTGTTGGTACAAATTAAAAATTCTGAGTCTCTTAACAACTTGAATGCAATGTTGGCCCATTTAACAGAAGGTAAATGTGCTGATCTGATTGCCCTTATTGAGGATCATGTTTCTTTATTTAGCGACGTACCCTCACATACACCTTGGGGTGGAGCATGATATTAACGTTGGGGATGCGGTGCCCATTCACCAGCATTTTTATTGTGTTGCCCCAAACAAACGTAAGCATATCAATAGGGCTGCAACAACTAATCGAGAAAATCGATAATTAAAATAATCGACAATGAATTTCATTATCGATTAGTTGGGTCTCAGACGTCACTGTGGATAATTCCCATCGGTGACGTCACGTCACAATGGTGAAAAACACATTAATATGAATAAAACACATCTGAAAAACAGCGGAGGTCACAGAGAGAGCTGCTGCGGGAAAAACACTTCAAACTAATTCGTAAGTGTATTAACATGGTTTGTCGTGTCAGATGCTGCGATAGATGCGTGTGCTATTTCCTTCAGGGCAGAAATGACATTTTTACGTTTAAGTCCTTATTTGTAAATGTTAGAAATTCATGCCAGTATTTCAATTTTATATATAGGTTTGTCCTGAAAGCAAGTGAGTCTGCATTAAACTTGACTGAATGAGCACGAGTCCATGCATATGCGCCAAACAGCACGCAATAGAAAGGAAGCGCAATAACTCTGACTAAAATATTCATTTAGATCAAATATGTTGTTTGATGCTATATTTAGAAACAAAAGTAATTGTATTTTTTCTGAGAATGGTAACTGTAATGGGGTTATAAGGGGATGCACCAAAATTAAAATTCTTGGCCGAAGCCGAATATAATGAAAAACCTGGCCGAATACCGAACATGTTTTTTCGCATTTTTTCCATTGATTTTACCATTTTTCACCATGGCATAAATTAAATAGTCAAAATGTGCTTTTTACTATTTTGTCTTGCTTTTCAAAGAAAAAAACAATAAATTACAAAAACTACAATTTCAAAATATTTATTTAAACACTGAACATTTTTTTTTTCAGTCCAGCAGGCATAGGCTACCAACAAGGCCCAATATAACTTTAAATAAATAAACTAGTAAAATAAAAATATTTTGATGTAGTCATCTTTGAGCCCTCATTGAATAGCCGATGTTAGGCCTATAACTGACTGCTGAAAGAATGGAACACTCTGTAGTCTAAAACAAAAAAAAGTGCATTGATAAGAGAGCAAAAAATGGTTATATTCGGTTATATACGGCTGATTGTATTGGGGATATATACCGCCCGCGTCCCTGTACACCTCGCGGAGTATTATAGTAGATATAGTATAGTTAGATACGTTGTTAATGTTATGTTCAAGTCTTATGCCCTTGATATTCGACATATCAAGGGCATATACACTGTCATGGCTGACACATTGCCTAGAGCCCCTTACTCTTCTTAACTGCTGACTAACCATGTTTGCTCTCTTTGGTTCTCTTAAATTGCTTCTACAAGGCCCTTGGTTGCTGGGGATTAGGAGCACATAATCTAAATGGTGGGTGTTCTCCAGTTTGGGGAGATGAAAGGATTAGATTGGGTTTCATAAAGGGATACCCTTTTCTTATGGGGGAGAGTGTTATGAGCCCTCTGTGGGATATATGTGGTTGTTTGTTTTTCTTTCTGGCGTTTTGTTGTTGTGTGTGTGTGTGTGTGCATGTATGTGGAGTCATGTGGTCCCAGAGCAAAGTTTGTAGTTTTGGGTAGCAACATTACAAATAATAAAAGCTATCCAAAATTCAGTATCACACAGCTTTTGTCTAGGAAAAGATCTGAATCACCTTTTGAGTCTGCTTCTTTTGTGAACACCACAAGCAGTGAGGTAATTTTCAGCTAGTTTCCTTTCTGGACCACTTTAACAGGACTGATTATGGTTCAAGAACTATTTGTAAAAACACCCTAGGGTGTTACTGAACCATAAGTGGGTTGGGCTCAGTTCTCTTTGCATTCACAGTCCTTAACCTTGAAAACATCAGCAGCTTACTTGCTGCTCTTATAATGCCTCAGTTCCTATTCACACTTGTTCCTTTTGAACTGAGCTGCCTAGCTGCCTAGATGGCTACACCCACACTTGCAATGTGTATCATAATTAGAGCTGCAACAACCAATCGATAAAATTGATAATAATCGATTATTCTAATCATTGTCAGAGAATCTCATTATCGATTAGTTGGTCTGTGCGCAGCATGGGGCACATTTACTCACTACATTACTTCTGTTCCAAAAACACTGTGAGTAAATACTTAAAGTTGTGTCCCAAATGGCGTACTATACACTTACACTATGCATTGTATACTCTACCGTCTAGTGTATGAATTTTAGAAGGGTAATATCATCTCAAATGGGACACTAGCTTTTTTTAACTAACCGGGAGTATAGGGCGTTTCCAAGTCAGTGGCACATTATGTCACATAATGCGACGTCTCTAGCTTTAGCAGAATACTAAGAGTCAACAACAATGACTTTCTTCAGTTTACAGTTTGTCAACGCTACCTTTTATTCCCAACATGACCTCAGTCACCATCAGATGGAGGCATAATTGTCAAGTGACTGAGGAAGAAAGTGTGTAACCCAAGTCTTCTAAGGCATGGAGCATTTTATATTAAACGTCGTGAAGGTGACTGTAACCTGAAA
This sequence comes from Ictalurus punctatus, assembly GCF_001660625.3. Taxonomy (NCBI): domain Eukaryota; kingdom Metazoa; phylum Chordata; class Actinopteri; order Siluriformes; family Ictaluridae; genus Ictalurus; species Ictalurus punctatus. Next base: position 7,083,497 of record NC_030416.2, read on the forward strand.
ACTTTACAAAGCGGAGTTTGTATAGCACTAAAGCACGAAAGTGATGCACAAGCACAAACTTATGTTTATATCCAAAATGCTTCCCTGTGTGCAAGGGGTTAATAATATACATTCTGGTGTGTGTCTGTGTGTACTGGGTTATTTTCGGTCTTATATAATTGGACTAACAGTTGTGAAAATTTTAGTCTGAAGTTCATATTTGTAACGCTCAGTTTGTGGATTTTATTTTAAATAAATTTTAAAAAAGGGTACAAAAATTTTGCCCCCCCCCACTGATTAATCAAGGAAAAAAAACCAAAACATCCAACTAATCAATTATGAAAATAATCGTTAGTTACAGCCCTAATCATAATAGATTAAGCTAGCTAGAATTGCATAATAATGTAGAAAGGCATAATAGAATTTTCAAAATAACCCTGGAACACCAAACATGCCTATGGTAGTACCTTTTCTCATTTTCTTTAACTTGTTCAAGCAATGTATGGGGCAATGTCAAAGCGTTTCACTTTCATTAAAAAAAGTTATATAAAACTGTTCAACACTTTGATGTTTTATAAGTTACAGTCCCCTCCTAAAGTAACTGAACAGCAAGGCCAATTCTTTTGTTTTGTTATAGACTGAATACATTGGGGTTTGATATCAAAAGATGAAACAAAATCAAGTCTTTCATTTCCTGATATTTACCTCTAGATATGTTAAACAACTTAGAATATGGCACCTTTTGTTTGAACCCACCTATAATATTGGAACATGACTGACTGGTGTTTCTGGTTGTTCAGGTGTGCCCTGTTAAATTGATTGTTTAAAGGCTTAACAATTATGAATGTCTACTCTTGGTTTGAGCCCTGGGTTTTGCATGTGAAGACTGCATTTGTAGTTAAAATGTATACACCACCATGAAAACCAGATAGCAATCTATGGGAGAAAAGCAAGCTATTTTGAAGCTGAGAAAAGAAGGAAAAATTCAGAGCCATTGCATAAGCACTGTGCACAAAGAAAGAAACCAATGGTGTACTAACAACCAGGCATCAAACAGGTCAGCCAAGGAATACAGCAGCAGTTGAAGACAAACACAGAGCTGTGAAAAAACCCTCAACCTGTGCCATCAGCAACAACCTCCACAATGAAGGAGTGAAGGTACAACAATCCACCATTCAAAGAAGACTTTGAAAAATAGAGGCCATTCCACAAGATGCAAACCACTCATCTGCAGTAAGAATCAGTAAGCCATATTGGAATTTGCAAAGAAATACAAATATGAGCCAGTTATGATTAAGTTCTGAAACAGTTCCTTGGACTGATGAGACCAAGATTAAAGGCCAAAGTGTGGAAAAAGAAAGGATCTGTTCATGATCCAAAACATAAAAGCTCATCGGTCAAGCATGGTGGAGGTAGTGCCATGGCTTGGGCTTGCATGGCTGCTTCTGGAATTGGCTAAATAATCCTTATTTATAATTCATGATAGTAGCAGCACAAATAATTCAGAAGTCTACAAAAACATTCAAGCAGAGTGTGAAAAAATCCTAAGGTTGACCACAGAGAGGTTGGTAAGTGATTGCTGTATTCTTCTCACAGAAACCTGACTACAGTCAATGATGCCTAACGCAGCTATCACGCTTGCAGGCCATCAGATTCATGATACAGACAGCATAAAGGATTCTGGAGGAGCAGAGTCAGTATTATGTGAATCCAAAGGCCAATGACTGGTGCAAGTCTCCTAAGTGGCACAAGAGAAAGGCATTTGTCCTATTGTCCGTGGATTGCTAGTTCAAATACCAATAATGCCATGGCAGAGAGCAAAGGGAGCAAAATTGGCCTTGCTCTCTGGGTTGATGGCCATATTCCCTGTGAATCACTCCCCTGTGAATCACAGCGACATGTCAATCGTGGGCATCTGTAAGTTCATGTATGCAGAAAAGGGCAGATAGACCTTTCCCCTGTGTGTTTTACTCTTTCCTGTGACACAGTATGAGCAGTACTTTGAAAAGATGTAGCTGGCTGGCTTCACATGTCTCAAAGGAATCACGTATTGACTTTCACCTTCCCCAGATGGTAGCAGTTATGTGAAAGGGAACAGCTGGTGGGTGGCAATTAGCAGGTGACCAAATTGGGGGTGCACAAATTCAACAATAATTGAACAATAGTGTTCCCCAAAATGCACCTTCACAATAGTAGAATCAATCACACCAACCTAACATTTAAACTTCCCTAGAATTTGCACTGTCCAACCAGAAGTATTTATACATTAGGTAATGTTTACACAAATGTTAAGCACACATACAAGGCCCTACCTTTCCCCCAGCTAAGACAGACTGATCAGTTTTCACAGCTTCTAACCCTGGCATACAGACCCACTGCCAACACAGTCAACTGTTTGCACAACGAGAAGACATGTGGTAACAATGGACCTGGAGGAGTATACATCTACAGGGCTGTTTTACATAAATAGCTACACTAACAACATTACTGTCAGGAGACAAATGTATTCCCTAACCAGAAACCAGAATTTGGTGACATTGAGGCATGCAATGTGGCCAGGTCCAGTCCGAGAAAAGGCATAAAGAAGGCCAAAGCTAGACACAAACAACAGATCAAGTACCACTTAATTCACACAGAAGCCCATCGCACATGGAAGGATATCCTGTCCATTACTTAAAGTCATGTGAAAAAATAAGTACATCCCATGTAAATTGATGGCTTTTTTGACATATTTGGACAGGAAAACATTTGATCATCCTTGAAACAGTGCCTATTAATGAGCAAAACCACAAGGAAAATTTGCTTTTTCAATAATTTATTCAACAGAAATATCAATAGATGTGATATTCTTCTGTGGAAAAAGTAAGTATACCCTTGGCTTCAGAAGCTAGTATTGCCCCCTTTAGCAGAAATTACTTCTTGTAGCCATTTTAATTGTCCACCAGGTTTGCGGGAATTTTTGACCACTCTTCCATGCAATATTCTCTTAGTTGTAGGCGGCTGTGGCTAAGGTGGTAAAGCGGGTTGTCCACTAATTGTAGGGTTGGCGGTTCGACTCCTGGCCCACATGACTCCACATACCGAAGTGTCCTCAGTTAAGATACTGAACTCCAAGTTGCTCCTGATGGTAAGTTAGCGCCTTGCATGGCAGCTCTGCTACCACTGGTGTGAGAGTATGTGTGTGAATGGGTGAATGAGACACAGTGTAAAGCTCTTTGTATAAAAGCAGTATATAAGTGCAGACCATTTAGTTGCAAGATATTTAAGGGTTTTCTTGCATGTACTGCCTCTTTCAAATCCCCCCGTAACATTTCAATGGGAATCAAATCCGGGCTTTGACTAGAACATTCCATAACCCTCCGTTTCTTTTTTTTGAGCCATTCCTTGGTGGATTTGCTAGTGTGCTTAGGATCATTAATCTATTGAAAGGTTCACTTTCAGTTCAACTTTCGAACAGATAGCCTCACATTATCTTCAAGCACTCTTTGATGATGCAGAATTCATAGCTGAATAAATGAATGTAAGATGTCCAGTCACTGATGCAGTGAAGCAACCCAAACCATAACATTTCCACCACTGTGCTTCACACTTGGTATGAGGTGCTTCTCCTGAAAAACCGTCTTTGGACTGAACCAAACTGTGGCCAAACAGTATCTTTGATTCATCTGTCCAGAGCACATTATTCCAAAAGGCCTGGTCTTTGCCTATATGCTCATTGGCAAACTACTGTCCTGCAGAGGCTTTTTCCTGGAACACCTCCCATGCAGGTCAAATTTCAATCTCTTTCTGATTGTAGAAGCATGCACTTCGACACCAACAGTTGCAAGACTTACTAGCAGATCCTATAATGTAATTTTGGGGCTCTTGGAGATTTCTTTTTGCATCATATGGTCTGCTGTTGGGCTGAATTTGCTGGGGCGGGCAGTCCTGGACAAATTGGCAGTTGTTTGAAATCTGCACCATTTGCAGATTATTTTACTTACAGTGGAAAGATGTATTTAAGATAATTTGGAGATCTTTTTAAATCCCTTGCCAGACTCAGGCATCCAGAAGCTTTTTTCTGAATGCCTTACAGAACTCTTAGATCTTGGCATGATGACACCACACACCTCAAACGGAAACACCAGACACTAGATATGAGAGGGGTATAAATAAGTTTCTAAATCACTTGCACCCAATCTTGAACATCTGATTTTAATTTTATGGATTTGAAGGTGTGATAAACATAGGGGTGTACTTATTTTTCCATGTGACTGATCTGTTTTTTGTTTAAATTGTGAAAACTACAACAAAAGGTCAATTGATAGAGTGTATCACCTTAATTAATAGGCACTGTTTCAAAGTGGATAAAATGTTTGCTTGTCCAAATATGTCAAAAGCACCAACAATTTCCCTGGGGTGTACTTATTTTTTGACATGACTGTATTATCAGAACATCAGTTAAGCCTGCCTGTCTAGAGATGATGTCATACATGTAAAGCAGAATTTATTTATTTTTACCACGAGGTGGTAACATGTCAGGGTGGTTCAACCTGTCACCGTTACTTCCTGTTTCTACACTCATGATACTGGAGAAAGGGTTGCTATGGCTATTGAGTTATAAATCCGGACTGGTGCACTGTATTTAGCTCACTTTTTTGGTGCAAGTGCCTGCATCCACAAAAGTTAAACATCTCATGCCAGCCTACATGGCTAAAAACTTCTTATATGAGATCAGTTCTTCATTTCCAGGTATTCCTGCACGATGACATGCCATGCATCCAAGGCCTTATCACATCTGTCAGTCAAACTGGGCACACAGAATTACTCCACAATGACACTAAGCATTCCTCTACTTCCTCTTCACCTATGACTGTGTACCTACTCATGCCAGAAACACTGACATCTCTGACAATGAATAGTCTGTTTACAGAGAAGAGGTGAAGAGACCTGTGAAATGTTACTCAGAATATAACCTGAACGTTAATACCAGCAAGACCAAGGCGTTCATCATTGACTTCAGGCAGTCTTGTGAAGACTATTCTCTAGTCTTCCTCTGTGAAGACATGGTGAAGAGAGTTCCTGGGTGTCCACATCTCAGAGGACCTCTCATTCGCTGCCAACACCACCTCACTGGTTAAAAGAGCATAGCAATGGCTATGCTTTCTGAGAAGGCTCAAGAAAGCCAAGCTGCGCCAACAGTGGCCAGTGGCTTTCCATTACATTTATTCATTTAGCAGACGCTTTTATCCAAAGTGACTTACAAATGAGAAAATACAAGCAAAGCGATATCAAGCTGAGAACAATACAAGTAGTGCTACCATACAAGATCCATTGATTTTTTTTTAGGGGTTGGTTAGGTGTTCACGGAAGAGGTGGGTCTTTAGCCGTTTCTTGAAGATGGTGACACAGTCTGTGGTCTGGATTGAGGTTGGAAGTTCATTCCACCACTGAGGAACAGTTAGTTTGAAGGTTCTTGAAAGGGAGCTTGAGCCACACCAAGTAGGCACTACTAAGCGTCGGTAGTTGATTGATCGCAGATTGCGTGAGGGAACGTAAGCCTTCAGGAGAGAGCTGAGGTATGAGAGTGCTGTTTCAAACAAGGGCTTGTAGGTGAGCATCAAGGCCTTGAATTTGATGCGGGCGGGTACAGGAAGCCAGTGGAGGGAGATGAAGAGGGGTGTGACATGGGTTCTCTTGGGCTGGTTGAAGATGATGCATGCTGCTGCATTCTGAATCATCTAAATGGGTTTGATGGAGTTGGCTGGGAGGCCCGAGAGTAGTGAGTTGCAGTAGTCCAGTTTTGAGAGCCTGGACTAGTAGTTGTGTAGCCTGTTCGGTGAGGTAGGGTCTGATTTTCTTGATGTTGTACAGGATGAACCTACAGGACCGTGCAGTTGTTGAGATGTGGTCTGTAAAGGTCAAGCTGTCATTAAGATTCACCCCAAGGTTCCTGGCTGTCCTAGTTGGCTTGAGTGTGGTTGAGCCGAGCTGAAACAGTGAGATTATGGTTGATTGAGGGGCTGGCTGGGATGACGAAAAGCTTAGATTTTGCCAGGTTGAGCTTAAGGTGGTATTCCCTCATCCAGACCAAGATGTCCGACAGGCAAGCAGAGACCATTACTGCACCACACAAAGAATACTGATGTACTTCATCCTGGTATGGTATGCGCCGTCTCTGCAGCAGGTTATCAATACTACTCAGAAAATCGTCAGAATACAGCTTCCAACCTTGGTGGACTGCTACAGATCACTTTGCCTACACAAAGTAAACATTGCAGGGATCCAAACTCACCCATGTCATCACCTGTTCACCTTCTTGCCATCCATGAGGTGGTATAAGACCATCTACTTATGCTGCCCCCTGCGCCATGCTTTCACATGCTTCCTCCGCCCAGCTTTCACATGCTTCCTCCAAGACACGTAAAGCCAGCCAAGTGCATATTTTTGAACTGCTGCTCATATTGTGTCACAGGGTGGTATAATGCACTTAGAGGAACACACTATCCACCCCCTTCAGCATGCATCTTCAGTTTGCAGATGCCCATGATTGACTGTTTACTGTTCTCAATAATCAATCTTTTATTATGTCATGTAAACATTTAAACATGTCCACTCTTACCTGTACAAGAGTGTAGAAGCACTCTTTTCTGTTTTGATCATGTGACAGAGCAGGTACATGCAGACATTTTGACAGCTGGCATTTGATTACAAACTGAATTGTTCAGGCTTATGTCCATTTCGCTATGGCATGTAACTACCCAGTTTGGGATTTTTTAATGATCTTCGAAACCTTACATTTTAGTTGTGTTTTTTTTTGTTTGTTTGTTTTGTTTTTAAACTTACTTTTTTGTCTTAATGTCTTATATTCACCATATTGTATTTTGTTGGATACCTGCTTCTCTACGACTCACCTTAATTGAAAATCTCAAATAAATAATAAATAAACATTGTTTTTCCTTTTTGAACGTTTCAGCTTGCTTGCTACTGCACTGTTGGACCTCCAACTACTGAAAATAAAAACAAAAACAAAACATTCTCTTGTTTTCCACATGTTTAAGGTTTAAAGGCAATATCTGGCAAATTAATAAACAAGAATAATATAAATTACCTATGTCAAACTGTTTATAATTAAGTTTGATTGTCGTAGGAATAAGTCACACATATGAAAGATCATTAATAATTGTAAGGCTCAGGGCATTTCTTATTGTATTCACCATATTATAAATATAAGTAAATGAATAATTACGATATAATTAGGAATCTCTGGCTACATACAAAGCTCCATAACCATTCCTTCTCTAGCACTCATTTAGCATCTTGTCAACCAGTGTTGCTAGTAAAAAGAAAACTATAGCTAACCTTACCATAATCCACTAGCAAGCAGTATGTTCGCAGTAGAATTATAAACAGGATATAAAACATACTGAATTTATAATCATAAAGCAATTTAAAATCTGCTTTATAAATAGCCAAAGTAGAACGTAAACATTTTCTTATTAAAGTAATTCAGGAAAGACCTACTGAAAAAAATTCTCATAACTCCAATAATACATATAAGTTGTGAAATTCATGCGTGACCTACCCTGATTCTGTGATGCATGTGGAATTCTTCAGCCAACTGATGCCAACACATACAACATAGTCCTCCTTAGATTTCTATAGCAATAAAAACAGAAAATGTGTTAAATTCAGTATTTTATTTTCTCCAAATAGCAGATACCAGGGACAGACTTTCTGGGAACCACACAATCAGTAAATGCATAGATCACAAGTCTGGACTACTATTAACTGTTTTGTTTACAAACTTGTATAAATTCACGTTGTATGTGTTAAAAAAATTGAGAAGCAATTTCTTTATGGAAGTAAATTTGTTTAAGGTCTAAGGGATTAATGTAATCTAGACTTCAAAAGTAGGCCTTATCCAGAAAGCATTACAAACTAATGCAATATCCTTTCAAATAAAAGTAACACAGCCAAGGCTACTTATAATGTAAACCATTGCAGAAAATTATGTAATATTTTAAAAGTACTTAAAATGTAAGGTAAATAACAATGTAGTACTTAAAATGTACATACTTGTAATTATGAATCTGAACAAAGGCAGTGGGCAGCTTAAATACTGTCTTCACCAACCAATTGCATAAGAGAGTTTAAAAATATTTATGCTATTAAAAAAACTATAGCTTCTTATTTATGAGGCATTTCATTGATACATAATTTAAAACTGTATTATTCTAAAATGGAACTAAAAGTATTTTGATTTTACATTGTTGATAACTAAAATATGATGAAACCAAAGTACTCCAGCATTGTACATCCTTGTCAGTTTTTTCTTCTCTGCTTTGGCCAGGTCTCGCCACCTATATGAAGTTATCATGCAACTCCATATTGGTAAACCTCTGGAATTTGTAGTTTTCAAGCCATATGTAGAACAAAGAAGCTTATAAATAGTTTGTATATTTGGGTGCATTGCTTGAAAAGTGTGGGGGACGAGGATAAGAGTGGATAAAAGTAAGAAACCAACACAATCAACCCTGCTGTAAACAGACTTACAGATTGGCGACGTAACTGGTTATGACTTTTTATAAAATAATAGCGTTATGTTTACCTACCCACTGTACATAATTCAAAGACAACAGTTGGCACGAATTTGCATTATGTTACTTGTTTATTGTTTATTGTTATAACATATCATGGGATACTTGATTCGGATTCGCTGGAAGGTGTGTTAAAACACCGTTCTAAATTAACATGCTGTCTATAAGCATACTGCAAAAATTGTTCAGGAATGGTCTGAGGAACATGACAAAGGGTTCAAGGTGTTGACTTGACCTCCAAATTCCTCAGGATCACAAGCTGATCGTGCTGGACAAACAAATCCGATCCATGGAGACCTCCAACTTACAGGATTTAAAGGACATGCTGCCTGTCACCGGATACCACAGCACACCTTCAGAGGACCTACACAATATTAGGCAGGTGGTTTTAATGTTACAGCTGTTCGGCACGTTTCATATCACCCATTTTTATTCAACACAATATTTAGTTCCACTGAAACTTACACACATTATTTAGCAGTGTAATCTGCCACTTTTACATATTAGCGTGTGGAAAGAGGATTTTGTACAAAGATTTAAAAATAGACCTCTCTCATTTTCACCACCGACTTGTGTGTTTGTAAATGATCCAGTGATATATTTAGACTAGTCTGATACGATGATAAACACCGTATTTCAAACCCTAACATCCCTACTTTTAGAAGGGTTTGGGACACAACACCGTATCATTTTTACTTTAAAAGCAAAATTGTAGATTGTCATGGACAGTTGTGGCACCTGTATTGCAAATAGGGTCTCAAAGTCAAAAACGCCTATATTTCCTGTTCCTGGCTGGCAAACTTATTTCCGCTGACATACAAAAAAAAGGACTAAATTTTTTTTTTCTTTTACAAATCAGCTGGGTCAATTTGAAGCAGGTTTTTTTTCGCCACTGAGTGACTAGCGTTTGACATTATACACTTAAGAAGATAATATATCTATATATATCGACTATAATATATCCGATGTTCACAAATCAGGAAAATAAAATGCTCTATTACTTACAGATGTACAGATTAATATCCCACTGAATCAAGAACCGTGAGTTATCTTTACAGCGGTACAGTATGCTACCCATAATAGTTAGCTAGCTACATAGCTATTAACGTTACTCTACCATTGTTAGCTAAGCTAACCGTATTTTAATCGATAACAAATTAGACCAAGTGGAACATACAAGTGGACAGCTAAGACCTTTAATTAAACTGCTCTGTAAAATCATGATAAATCATATGATAATGGTTTGCAGACAGGGCCATTTTGCGAGCTACTTTGCTGGATAGCTAGACTGGAATAGTAGCTAAACATTAGCCAGCAGTCGGAAGCTCTTGGCTAAACGACTCTGCGTATATTCAACAGGATTTCTGTGCTTTGCTTTTAAACGAACACTAACCGCTTTCATTCTTCGTGATTTCAACATTTTGTCCTCCTTGTGTGCAGTGTCGATTCATCTCGCAGCATAATCGCCGTTCCTATTACCACAAAAGGTACCGCCAACGCAATTCAACTTAGCAGTAATATCCAGCACTTCTACCAACCGAAGGTGTAACGCGAAAGTTGACGCGCTGAAGTCCACGCATTACGCTTAAATTCGCATGCGCAAAAAGAAAGAAAAAGAAAATAAAATCGTGCGCATGCGCCGTGTATATGTGAGTACATTCGGGCAGTCTCGCGCATACCTCCAAAATGTGTATTCCGAGTTACGGCCGAAACGTACCCTACGTATCGACGCGAACGCATACGTGTCGAGCTACAAGTTTCACGCGTCGTTGCGTTCAGATATGTGTAACGGCAAAAATTTATAACGCAACGCGTGCGCCAGCTGCAAACTGAGCGCTACAGCAAGGGGCGCTCTATTGCTGCGTTCATGGTGCCTTGTAAGTGATCATTTGCAGGTGGTAATGACGTCACTCCCCGCCTCGGTACGGTCGACGTGAGAATTGTAATTAAAGACAAGGACGCATGTCTTTTCTTTGCACATAAAGCTCATAAATAGCTATCCACACCTTTAGAGTTACAGCCATGAGTGGCTACTAATACTGTTATTAGTTGTTTCTATTATAGTGAACATTCATGTAATGTTGTGGACTGAAACTGCAGCACAGTTTAGTACAACGAACAATAGGGAGTAGTGTTATAACATTGATCATTATTTTCACAAAGCAGCAATTAGCATGGTTAATGGTTTAGATTTAACCAAGTACTGTGTCTGTACATTAATTGATCTAGCCAATACTGCTATAAACAGTAGGGGTAGAAGGGGTATATTGTTCACAGTGTGAGGGGCCATGTTGATTGTACCTCCCTCCTTAAATAGTCATGAAACACTAAACAAAATTTTCTGAGATTTTAACAGAGGTGTTCATATTGCCCATCATAAAAGACAATCTTAGCATCTGTTAATTTTAATTGTAGGAGAAAGCTGGTTAATTTTGAGCTTTTGTCTGCTATTTTCATCTTCCTGGTTTAAAATCTCGGTCACACGCAGTGATGTGGCAATGTACTATAGTACTTCGATGACTTGTCGGGGTCTCAGTCATGAGCCTTGCATTTTCTTATCATATGAGAAGATGCTGTCTCTTAATTATTCATGATAGCATGTGGTGCTTTCCTACAGATGTAGTAGAAGAGAGAGGCGTTCAAATGGGTCAGAGGTGTTTGTTTCAGTGGTGTAAGAGTTCGAGTGTGTTTATTCTGGAGATCTATGAGAATTAGAGAAAGGTGGACTTCCGACTTGCTCATGAAAACAGTTTGTGTCTACACAGTGATGCAGTACTCAGTCCCGAGGACTTTTCTATCCCTTGGAAATGAGGTATGTGTCTCATTTAAACCATGACAGTTTTACTTATCTTTCGAGCTAATTAAACAGCTAAAAGCTCCTTGGGCTGTCCCGTGCAAAACTATATAACGAGAGTCTGTATTCGAAGGGAAGTACTTCCCTTTCATTTGTGAAAAGCTTGAGCCTATTAGCTAACTAGCATTCCAACATTTCTGCAACCGGTTTTGTTATGTTTTCCTCCATAGTCATGCCAGGGGCTAATAATTCAAATAGACTGGGTGTAGGACCTGCAATGCTATCTATTGTGTCTACATTTAACCCCGGGGATTCAGGAGGAGAGAAGTCCTCTGCCTCATCTGGAAACTTTGTCACTGTCCATCTTTTTTTTTTTTAATGTTGTGAAGGCTCGCCCCCCTCTTCCTCTCCTGCCTTTCCCTGCCACGCCCACTACCCGTCCCTTCTTCGCACGGCCATCCATGCCCATTTAAGCTGCATTTTTCAAAAACATTGAAAGGTAGACTTGAGCTGAAAGAGGGAGGTTTCATGACCCTTAAAATGGGGAAGTAACTGATAGTTGAGAAGACAAAAAATGAGTGAGAAGTATACACTAACGGCAGGATTGAGGCAAGCCAAGATGGCAATGCTGTAGCATAATTTTGCTGAAGCTTTGCAATATGTGATGCATCAAACCTAACATTCTCATTCATCAAATGATGGTGAGCACAGCGACCATTGAAACAGGCTTTAGACTTCTTATCCCATCTTTTGGTGGTAAAAAAATGAAGGAGCACAACATTTGAGAAGTGCTGCACTCTTATGCCAGAAAGTCCTTGGTCAATGTGTTTGAGGAAGAAGCACTAGAACTGATGGAGCCATCATTCACTCCATAAACAACTAAGCTGCCAGCAAAGAGGTTTCAAAAAAAAAAAGTGAGATAACCAAATCTGTAGAAACTGTGCTAAAATCTCAACTGCTGACAGTAATGGAGAGAATTTAAAAAATGCATGTAGAGTCTTTCAGTCGATTGCAGTCTCTTGATGCAACAATCAAATACAATGCAAACTCCATCAAAAGTGTAACAGATACAAATGATTTTGCATTAATTTCTGCAATAGCAAAAGCCAAGAAACACCACAATATTCTGAGGCGCTTGCAAATTTTAAAAAATGACAGCAGATTTTATGCAGATTTGGGCCAAAACACGTCATGTGATGTCATCTCAATGCTTCATTTGACATCACAATGCGCATTCAGCCAAAGCCCTCTTCGATTCACATGCGTCGAATATGAGTACAGCTAAAAAGTCTCATTTACCAACAAACATCACTGTGAATTTTGCCAAATTCAAGTAGTTTTCTGCAACAAAGAACAAAAATCTCCACAAATTGCATTGCAAATTTTGCAAAAAGTTGCAGTAAAATCAAGCATTTTTGGCTGCAACAATCATAAAAAAAACTCCTGTACAAACTGATTCAGGAAATACATGGGGAGAATGTCAAGAAAACTGTTGCTGACCTGCTCACTCAAGTTTCTCTTGACATAGCTGACCTTACTCTTTGGACATTGCTCACAGGCTGGGTCCCCGCTCCAATGATACATACTCATCGCATCATTGTGCAATTCCTGTCACTTATTAACACGGGATAAAATCTTTAAATACACTCAGCAAGGTGCTGCCCATTTTGAAACCCACCTGGCATACCTTACACCTCGGTGATCTTGCTGATACTCTTTCAGCTTATGAAAGAGATTCAAATGTAAAAACTCATGTGTCTGCTATGATGCAAACTGCAGCTTTTGTGAATGCTGTGAATACTCAGTCTGTTCAGCGAGATGTGTGCCGGTACTGTCATAAACAGGGGTACTGTGAGGGAGCATGTCGTAAAAAGTAAGTTGATCTGAAGAGGAGTGAGAAATGCACTCTGAATTCCGGAGTCTCTCAGCCTAACTCACTGGGCAGAGCTATCTTGCCTAGAGATGCACCAATCGACCAGCCAGGGACCGGAATCAACTGATTTTCCACATGCTCAGCACGGACTGGTGACCAGCCAATCAGTCTCACTTCTTTCTGATTCTGAGCCAGTCCGTTTTGTTGCCAGTGGCACAGGCAATAACGTCACAGCCACACTCATGCTCACAGCTGCATGTAAACATGTCATTGTCGTGGAAGTTCTTCACTGTGAGTGAAGAATACACAAAGTTCGCAATTTGTGATAATTAAAGTAAACTGTGGGGGAACCACCATGAAACAAGAACAGGGTTTATGCCTTGCTTTAAGACAATGCAAGAAATATAAGCAAAGCACTTCACGAAGGCAACATGCCAAGTTTGCCCTGCATGGAACATACATTACAGCTGGTTGTGAATGAGGGTCTGCTGTCCCAGCGAAGCATCACTGATGTGGTGGCAATTGCCAGGCAGATTTTCAGACATTTTAAACACACAACCCTCACCTATTTGCAATTTCATGACATTCAGTCACAGTTGGGTCAGCCCAGTAAAAGATTGCAGCAAGATATTCTGACCAGATGGAACAGCACATAATAGTAATCATTGGTGGAGCAGAGACGTGCTTTGGGGGCATACACTGCAGAACACGAGCTGCTAGCCAGTGGGAGCTTAATGCGAATGTCATGAAGATATCACAGTCATTTCAGCCATCACTGCACTTAAACAGCCACTGCCACTGTATACTTTGACCACTGTTATCAATTCCAGGTAGGTTATATAGCCAAGTGTTACTATATACTGTAAACATGATGATGATGATGATCATAATTATCAGCAAAATTTTTGCCATTTACTACTACTTTTACTACTAATAATAATATAACAACAAAAACAGTATAATTATTGCCAATAATAATAATGATCATCATGTTAAAAACTTGAGTGTAGCCTAGAGTGTAAAACAAATTGTATGAACATAACTATGTAGCTATTTGGTTAATAGTTATGCTTTATGTTTTCCTAGTTATATTTGAAACACAATTATTTGACCAATCCTTCTTGTCTTTGTTTATGCAAAGGGTACAAGAATCACTACTTTTCAGCAGAAGCTAAAGACCAAGTGAAACAGGCACTTTTGGCTATGCTGGTGGGGGAGACCAGACATGCAGTTGATGAACCTGTTGCAGAAGCATCTGCAGTACCTGGTCCTGTCACAGAAGCACCTGCAGCCAAAAAGCCATGTAGTCTACCACTTTCAGTACATGATGATATACTGAAGGAGAATGCTGAGATGAAACAGCTGCTGGCCAGCCTCTCAGCTGTGCAGGTACAGAGTTACCTGTCTGAGTTACCCAGCAGCAGAAGCGACCTACTGGAGGATGAACAAAGTTTGTTTCCCTGCGCTTGCTCCACTTGCCCGAGCCTACCTATCTGCTCCAGGTACAAGCACTGAAAGTGAGCGCTTGTTTAGCTGGGCTGGACATGTGATAGATGAAAGAAGAAACCGATTATCAGGTGACAAGGTAGAGATTCTTCTGTTTCTGAAGAAAAACTGGCCATTAATGCTCAATTAATAGCGTTTTACCTATACAGATGTTGGAAACAAAGAAAAGGTACCTTATTATTTAATTATTTCCCACTGCACCTATTATTATTTGGAAGAGTATTATACATTTCAGAAGTAAATACAGTTGCAATCAAAATTATTCAACCCCTATTGCAAATCAGGTTTATTGTCAAAATTTACAGACTTTCAGCTGATTGCACTGAACAAATAAAAAAATTTAAGTGCAACTTACAATGACTTCTTCAGTTTCAAATTTATTCATTTATTCCCTTCATGTCAAGCATCTTTAGTACTTAGTAGAGCACCATTTTGCTGTTATGACCTGCTGCAAGTGAGATGCATAGCCAGAATGTGGACAGAGTGCTCATTCTTCATTCTTCTTCCTCCAGACATACCGCTGATCCATCGTGCTGAAAAGTTCCAGTTTTGTTTCATTGCTCCACAGAACAGAATCCCAAAACTTCTGTGGCTTATTTATATGATTTTGAACCGACTTTTCATGTGATTTTGGGTCAGTAGTGGTGTACGTCTTGGAGTTCTGGCATGAAAACCTTCTGTGCTGACTGAAACCTCAGTGCCTGTTGCCACCAAGTCTTTTGTAGTCACTAGAGGGTTTTTCACAACTTGCCTTCTCAGAAATCTGGTTGCAGCCATTAATAGCTTCCTTTTTCTGCCTTTTTCTAGGTATTTCATGAATTTTCTACCCCTAGCCAGTTCAGGTATTTCATGTGTTCCAGCCAAAGCACACCTGGTGCAACTAATGAAACCCTTGATTAGTTGCATCAGGTGTGCTTGAGACAACACCTGTGTTGCATATTTGTGCTGTTGTGAGGAATACTATTCAGGGGGTTGAATAATTTTGAAACTGGAGAAGTCATTATAAGTTGCATTTTCAGTTTAATTTGGGGAAACTACTTGGAGCATTCATTGTGTTGAACTATTTCAATTGCTTTTGTTTGATTTGTTCATTGCAAACAGCTGAAAGTCTATAAATGTTGACAGTAAACCTGATTTGCAATGGGGGTTGAATAATTTTTATTGCAACTGTATGGGATGGAATCTAGATGGAAGCATATGTTGCTCTGAAGCCTGTATATACCTTTCAGCATTGATTGTGCTTTTGCAGATGTGCAAGCTGCTTATTCCATAGGCACTAATGCACCCCATACCATGAGAGATGCAGGCTTTTGAACTGAGTGCTGATAAAAAAGTTGGATGGTCCCTCTCCTTTTAAGTCCTCTTTAGTTTAGAGGATGCAGCGTCCATGGTTTCCAAAAAGAATGTCAAATTTCGATTTGTCGGACCACAGAACAGTTTTCCACTTTGCCTCAGTCCATTTTAAATGAGCTTTGGCCCAGAGAAGATGGCAGCTTTTCTGGATCATGTTAACATATGGCTTCTTCTTTGCATAACAGAGCTTTAACCAGCATTTGTGGATGGCATGGTGAACTGTGTTCACAGACAGTGAGTTCCGGAGGTGTTTCTGAGCCCATGCAGTGAGGGCCCGAAGGTCACGGGCATGCAACATTGATTTTCACTCTTCATCTTTTCACAGAGATTTCTCCAGATTCTCTGAATCTTTTGATGATATTATCTACTGTAGATGATGAGATATTCATAGTCTTCGCAATTTTACGTTGAGGAACATTATTCTGAAATTGTTCCACAAATTGTAGATGCAGTTTTTCACAGATTGGTGAATGTCTGCCCATCTTTACAATCATGTTACTGACCTGTTGCCAATTCACCTCCAGCTGTTTCTTTTTAGTAACACTTACTTTTCCAGCCTTTTGTTGCCCCTGTCCCAACTTTTTTTTTTTTAATATGTTTTGTGGCTATAAAATTCAAAATTACCTTATTTTTTTTCTTAAAATGGTACATTTACCCATTTTAAACATTTGATATGTTTTCTATGTTCTATTGTGAATAACATATGGGTTTATGAGATTTGAAAATCATTGCATTGTTTTTATTTACATTTTATACAGCGTCCCAACTTTTTTTGGAATTGGGGTTGTATATTAAGTGCTTCAAACCAAGTCATAAGCGTGTTAATGTGGCTTGTCATGTCAGATGCTGCGACAGATGCGTGTGTTGTTTAATCTGTTCCAGATGTTTTCTTCAGCACAGAAATGACATTTTTACATTGATGTCCTTTAAATTTATTTCCAGTATTTCATGCCAGTAATGTCACTGAATGAGCGTGAGTCCACGCATACGTGTCAATCAAACAGCACTCAATAAAGTGCAATAACTCTCACTAAAATATTCATTTTGATCAAATATGTTGTTTGATGTTATATTTAGCTGTATTGAGAAACAAAATTAATTGTGTTTTTTTTTATGAGAGCAGTAACTGTAATGGGGTTATAACATGTAATTGTATATAGAAGTGTCATACATTTACAGAATACATGTTACTGTGCTCAAATAACTGAATGTGTGTATTACTGCAGAACATTCAACCTCCAGAACTTTTTTTGTACTCCATGCAGATCATAAATCACTGAAATCGTTTGAGAAATGTAAATGTTATTGTGCATTTTATCCAAAAAACGCAGCTCCCCCATTTACACGAATTTTTGTTTATAGGGCAGTCTTGCCTGGATCAATATAGCTGACGTGTTGACCTTTCGCAGCAACAGGCCAAAGCGGTCAGTGCGGTGTCTATATATGTCTATGGCCACCATCATCATTGTTCTTGGCTCTGTGCTTGCATTGTCATGAGATTTACCAGAACTCTGTGCCAAGCTATCAAAGCAACCTGGGTTTCCATAACACCTCAGCAGTGCCACAGGCTGATTGCCTCCATGCCATGCCACATTGATGCAGTAATTCATGGAAAAAGAGCCCCAACCAAGTCGAGTGCATAAATTAACATACTTTTCAGAAGGTCGACATTCCTGTATTATATATTTTTTATTATAATATTTTGACATACTGGATTTTTGATTTCCATGAGCCATAAGCCATAATCATTAAAACAGAAAAAGGATTGTAATATTTAACTTCATGTGTAATGAATATAGAATATGAAAGCTCCACTTTTTTAATTAAATTATGGGAAAAAATTAACTTTTCCACGATTTTTTGAGATGCACCTGTATTTCTTAAAAAGATATTTCACTGCAAGAGAGTCTGTGGATGTGGGGTATATTTGGTGGCCATTTGTATAATACACAAGAAACTTGGTGAGAGTTATTGGTGGTTTTTGGTGTGCTATTTTCTATACGCTGTTAGAGCTCGGAACTTATTTGTAACAAGTGCCTTTAAGAGGTGAGTTGTTAGAGCATTGCCAGCTGTTCTGTGCAGTATTCAATCCACAGCCATGAGAGGGGTTGGTCTCAGTCCAAACAAGATCATCACGAGTCGACCAATGGCTCTACAAGGGACAATTGATTTGAGACAAGCAGATGTGCATCTTACATTTGATGCCCTGATGAAGTATTGTGAAGGGCTCACTGAAGCTGTTAGCTCTGTGCAAAAGCATGTCCAGGAAACATGGACCTCAAAGCAAAAGGGAGGACATGCTCTTGTGCCAGGACAGTAGGTAATGGTCAAAAACTACACCGCTGGACCATTAGAGGCAAAATGGAATGGTCCTTTCTAAGTACTCTTTGACTCCAAGTCTCCAAGTCCTTTTTGACTGATTGGGCAGGGTTGTGTCAGGGACGTAAGACGTGGATACATGTCTCACACTGTAAAGTTGGATTACTGCCTAAATAGGGACAGTTTGGGTGGCTCTGAGAGGAGAGCTTTGAATAGTCAGAAGAGTAGCTCAAGAGCCAAGGACCACTTCGAAAGAGCTCCAGAGACACTTGGAGGCCATCGTCCCAGAGAAAACAATAGGCAATGCACTCTACCACCATGGCTTTTATGCACGCTCACTCCGCATCATGGTGTGGGGCTTTTTTCCTCGCATGGAACTGGCAGACTTCATATAATTGAAGGAATGATGAATGGAGTCCTTTACGGGGAGATTGTTGAGAAGAATCTGCTGCCATCCACCAGGATGATGAAAATGTGGGTGGACCTTTCTGTAGGACAACAATCCGAAGCATACAGCAAAAGAAACTCAATTGGTTTCACAGGAAAAAAATCAAGGTGTTAGAATGTCCCAGTCAATCATCTGACTTGAATCCAATTGAACAAGATTTAAAGGCAATATGCTTAGAAGAATGGGCCAAAATCACACCTGAATACTGCAGCCGATTAATTTCTTCATACAGGAAGTGTCTTGAAGCTGCCATTACAAACAAAAACTTCTCCATTAAGTATTAAATGAATTTCAGTTAGCGTGTTCAATACTTTTTCCCTGTGTCACTCTGCTTTATTACACATAACTTCATTTATGAACTTCTTATTGGATTTCTTTATATGTGTGGATTTCTTGAATTAATACTATTGTCTGGTGAAAATGTCATGTGAATATCCTCATTAGAAATATATTTACTGAAATAAATGTTGACAGTTTAATACTTATATTCCCCATTGTATAAAATGTTGAACAACCATCCCCTTTTTTGGTTAAGGTCTTTACTGAAAGCATAGAGATAGAAGAACTTCCTCCAAGTATGACTCAGGGGTACCAAATTACTCATTGCTCTGGTACCAAAACCCAACAAAGATAAGGACTGCATAGAGAATTGGTGCCCAATCACTCTCCTTACTGATTACAAAGTGTTGGCGCTTATTTTTGCTAAAAGTATTAAAGATATTTTAAATTCCATTATTGGTGAATCTCTATCAGGTTTTATGAGAAACAAACAATGTAAGATTTTAGATCTATTGGATTATAATAAATTTATTAAGGATGATAGTTTTTTTTTGCTGTTTCTTGATTTCTATGAAGCTTTCTATTCATTTGAACATGCTTTATTCTATAAGCTTTCACTACATTTGGTTTAGGAGATTTTTTTTGTAAAACTATCAAAACACTATATAAAAATAATAGCAGTTCTGTTATTCAAGTTTGTTACATCCACAAGATTTAAGATGGCACGCTGTATTAGACAAGGCTTTCCAATTTCTCACCATTTATTTTTTATTGCTTATCAATTTCTCGCTTTTCATATTTTCAGTAGTTCATTACAAGGGATAACAACTGCTGACAGACACATCATCAATACCCAGCTGGCTGAGGACACTACGCTAATTTTTAAAGAATGTCTCCCAAATTGAGATTAAACAGGTTTAATTGAAGGTTGGGGTAGATATGTTGTGTGGGAGAGAGGTGTGGCTAAGGTGTGGCTAAGGGTGAGGTTTGAGCTCAGCTCGGTATTGTGGCGGTCGGTTTCTCAGTCAATGTACCACTGAGGAGGGGGAATGAGGCAAAGCATGAGTGGGCTTGAATGATTGGCAAGGCCAGGCTCGAACTCAGGTTGGTGATGTGTCAAGTGTTCTCAAGTCAAGTGCTTAATCGGTGAGCCATGTGGAAGGCAAAGCAGGGGTGGGTATAGCAGGAAGTGAGCAGGCAGGATGGTGAGCTGTGGACCTGGAGCACAAGGAAAACAAAGAGAGAGTGACAGGATTATGCAACTGGAAAACACTGAACAGCAAACATCAAAAATAAACACAAATAGGCCGAATGTGTTACTGCATTGGAAGGACTGCATAGCAATGAGTGGCATAAGAACTGGGGTTTATATATGCTGCAGAGGGCTGTCGTGGACAGGCTTTAGTTGGGAGACATGGAAGGATGAGTGGATGAGCAAAAATTTGGGGAGCTTGAGTTTGACAGTGGAGGTATTGATAATGCTCTCCTTGTTGAAAGAGCCTAGGTAACAGGGAGTCTGTCTTTAGACTAATGTCCTTTGATGAAAGTCATACCCTCTGACCCAGCTGGTAGCTGGGTGCAGGAGTCTGTTGGTGGTCAGCCAGCCGACGGTTGCGATCAGTAGAGCGGAGCAGGGTGGAAGGTCTCCATACCTTGTGGTGAAGGTGAATGTGGGCTTGAACACAGGGGACTGCAAGGTCTTTGTCATTATAAAATGTACAACCTTGGAAAAGGCTGTTACCTTGTAAGGGAGGATGTCTGGTGACAAAACCCAAGGCTATGTGAGAAAAGGGATGGCTGGGAATGGAAAAGGGACAAAGTACTCCAACAGGTCTACAGGGTACACACAGAGCAGGCCAATATGACGGACTGGGTATTGGTGTCTATGGTTGACCATCAAAAGTGTCACTTCAGCAGGGTGCAACTGGAAAAGGGGTGACCGGCAAACCAGGAATAGTGAGCCCACTGGAGGACCTGTGAACCAACACAAGGTCAGGGACAAACAAATGACCAGGGGGCCCATTACCTGGATCAGGTTAGGTATATTGAGCTCTCCTGACTACTGCCTCAGTGGTAGCCAAGGCAGGACTGCGGGAGGATGGTATCATGGCACAGGGAACCTTCTTCAGGGGAACTTGGCAAGAGAGCGCATCGGGCTTGGTGTTCTTGGAGCCCGAGCGGTAGTTGATGCTAAAGTTGAACTAGCCAAAGAACAAGGTTCAGTGTGCCTGGCAAGAATTTAGGCCAGGTTCTTGTGGTCAGTCCAAATGAAAAATGGCTGCTCAGTCCACTTGAGCCAATGTCTCCACTCCTCCAAGTCTAACATCATAGCTAGCAACTCACGATTCCCTGCACTGTAGTTGTGTTCTGCCAGGGAGAGGCAGCGAGAGAAAAGGCGCAGGAGTGAAGTTTCTGGTCAGGGATGGATTGCTGAAAGAGCACTGCACCCACACACAAGTATGAGGCATTCACCTCTATGATGGACTGTCACGAGGGGTCAGGCTGTAGTCCCTGATAAAGCGGTGGTAGAAATTAGCGAACCCTATAAACCATTGAAGCTGCTTCAGGGTTAAGATCTTTTCTGGGTCAGCCTTGACTCATCTGCTCTCAATGACATACCCAAAGAAGGTGACTGAGCAGACATGGAATTTGCATGTCTCCACTTTTTCATCCCCCTCTATGATTCTGACCAGATGGTATGTGTTCTGCAGGCCCAATTTAATGAAGATTGTTTCTTCATTTAGTCACTTGAAGGCCGAGTTGAGGAGAGGCAGGGGATACTATTTCTTCACTGTGATGTTATTCAGGCCCCCGCAGTGGATACAGGGATTTGTCCTTTTTGGCCATTATAAAGAAGCTGGCACACAGGGGAGAAGAGGAAGAACAGATTATGCTGGTGGTGAGAGAATCATTAATATATTTCTCCATGGACTCTCATTTGAAGGGTGAACTAGCCCTTAAGGATGAGTCAGACTCCCTCAATGTGCTGATATATTTCCACCCCACTCCTCTCCAGTCCCTCATCCGATCCGCTGCTCACCCGTTAAGCCTACCCCCAAGCCTCTGTCCAGACCCCAAGTCCTTTCTAGTTCCCCTCCGCCCAAAGAACACATGCAGCTAGGCTGGACCGGATGGCTGCCTGTCCCAAATGGCAGTGGCCCAAGCTAGGGCATCTCCCCTCAGCAACCCCATAACGTAGGCTACCTTGGCCTCATCAGTGCCATAGGTCAAGGGGCACTGAACAAACACCATGCACTACAGGAGGACTTACACTTCACTACTTTGCCCATATAGGGTTTAGGATCTGGGACATGTGCTTTACAATTGGGAGGACACAGGGGAAGCCACAGTGGCAGACTGACTGGACTGCAGGTCATGTAGTATCAAGGCAGAGTAGGCTAGCTGTGTTAGTACATTGGAAGCCAGAATGAACTGACAATGAGTGGGTGAATAACCAGGCTTTATATACACGCTGCTGATTAGGTGAGTTGATGAGGAACAGGTGTGTTCAATGATTCCATCAGGGAGCAGCATGAAGTGGTGTGTTACACACACACACACACACACACGAGAGGGAGAGAAATCACTGAAGACACGAGGAAGGGGAAAAAATGGGAAAAACAGGAGCTTAGGCCAGACCATGACAAAAGATCCCAATTAAGTAATCAAATTTCCACAAACAAATGTTACTGGCTTGGTCTCTCCTATATACGCATACCTTCTCTCCACATAGATACTATAGCTGGAATATACATATTCTCTACACAACAAGTCATTATTCTTCAAAACTGGTTCAGAAATAAACCAATTTTAGATGCCCGATTTCTTCACTCAAATGGTAGGCCATTTAGTTACCTAGATTTCCTGCAAAAATATAAAATTCCTTTATCTGTTAAGAAATATGCAATTGTATTTTATACTATTCCAGCTGGAGTGACTATGTTGTTGAGGGATGTTAACTTTCCATGGCCACTTGGCCATGGTCTCTTGATTTAATGGATACTTCTGTTGGGAGTGTGTGCTTTTCAAAAAAGCAGCAAAGTAATAAGAAAATTAGAGCTTTATTTCAGAAAGACATTGTTACGATTCCTTATATAATGCTATATTGGGATGATATTGTGGCGAATATACCTTGGCGAAAAGTATGGTCCTTGCCACTAAAGTACTTACTTTCCAACAAAGTGAGAGAAGTTGCGCTTAAATTAATCCATAGAATTTATCCATCAAATGTATTTCTTATGAGATACAAGGCTGACATTGAAACTGACTGCTCCTTTTCTAAAAACATGTCTGAAAATAGGCGTCAATTATTCATCTCTTTTCCAATGTACTTATACTAACAATTTTTGGTCTGAGCTCTTAATTTCTTTTCAAGTAAATTTATTGATGACTTTTTCCTTTACTTTTAATTATGTATTTTTCAGAATGTTTAATTTTGAGAAAAGTACAAAGAGAAGAATTTCATAATTCTTGTTATAAAATTATTTTATAATTTTATTATTATAAAATTATTATTATAACAATTATTATGATATTGTTATTTGCTATATATCATATTCATAAATACAAATTTAGTGGTGCCAAACATGTGTTTCTTGTTTTCAGGGCTAAACTGGTTGGATACATGAGGTGGACTTGCGCTGAAAGAGGGGTGGTGGCGTGTTTCCTGACCCTTTAAGGTTTTAACGGGCCTTTGGAATCATGCCAAGAATACATTTTGACTGAAGAACTATCTGGCTAACATAATAATGCCCTATAGGCTTAGGGTACATTACATTTAGTCAGCTATTTATCTGACCTCAGTTAGCCACCATAGACAATGTCAAAAAGTTTATTTTAGCTGTGGTTTTTTCTTGACCATTACCACCTAGTAGTATATATTTAAGCGAACCAGATTTCCAATCAGTAATGTAGGATATTTTGCTTGTCCAACCTACATTGGCCCTGCTAACTAACAAATTCAAACTATAAAATTGATTAAAAGATCTATCTTACACTTAAGATAAATAAAACAGCCAAACTCACAAAGACTGGATTCAGATGAAGTAGGCTTATTAGCAGTCAAATAAGACAGTGAACAATCCTGCTGGTACCAGGTATGCACGACACATGAAGATGTAACTTGCACCAAAGAACCTGCTAGCTTACAGTCTATTATATAGATTCCACGTATATTCCTCTTATCCAACTTTAACCAATCACACGTTTCCTCTTTCTGCACATTCAATCCCAAGTCTCCACACATATCCTCATTACCTCTTGGGTTTTCTATTTTAATACTACCCTAAACTTTTCCTTATCTCTTGCCTTAGTCTGTTTTCTTGCAACATTATTTACGTCATTATTTTTGACAGTTATACTGTATGATCTATTTTTTTTTTTTGGCAGTTAGTTCCTTATCTACTTTTGATCTATTTCTACCTTGGATGAGTGACAGACTTTTCTCTTGTCATGGATGAGTGAGCATTCTAACGCTTTTCTACATGGTGCAGTTGTTCATCTTTTAGTTGGCTGTCTCCTCTCTCTTTGCTCCTTGTCTGAGGCTTGGTAGGGTCAGACTTTTGCTTATAACTTATTCTATATTTTATGCGCTCTTCTAACTTAAACATATGGTCAAACATCATCCCTGGGCCTTCCAAGGTGAACCCTGGACCTTCCAAGATGGTTGATACACACAAACCCACTCTCACACTTTTCCCAGACAACCTTACACTCTTCGCAAATGTCTAAAGAGTCCTTTCTTGGCTATACATATTTAGTTGCAGTGAGGACAGCTCAAACCAATGGGAAGAGGAGATTTTGGCTGGAGGACTCATGCTTTTCTTCTTGTTCTCTTCTTCTCCGCTCGTTTCCTCCTGTGTTGCTCGAAATATTCCCCTCCTTGATGTATGAGTGATCTCCAGGTGTTCCTCTCTTTTGCACCTAAGTGCACTGCAAACTTTAAAATGGCCTTTGTGCTAATAATAATAATAATAATAATAATAATAATAATAATAATAATGTGCCCAATACACATACTGTGTAACTTTATTCTGTAAAAGTAGAGAGTAATGTTTCTTTGTTAATGTTAAATGTTTTTTATATATATTCTGTTAACCTCAATTTCCTCCGTGTGAGTATGAACTTTTCACGTTTGCCTGGGTGCTTCTCTCTTATCATCAACAATGCATCGGTCATGAGGCTCTTCTGTATGTGCGTTCTTTTCTTTAACAGTACATCTGTCAGAACTTCCTAATTTTTGTGCTGGTGCTTTTTACTAGAGATGAACCGGTACTAAATTTCTCAGCCAATACCGATAGCCGATTATTCAGAGTGACATCGGCCAATGTCAATACCGATAGTTTGGTGGTTCTGCCTTTTATACCTTCTTTTAAATTAATAATAACTAATTCCACAATTCTGAAAGAAATTCCAATAAAAACTTTATTCTCTCAATTTCAACAAGTTGTTTCACAGTAACTGGTCTCATAAACAGAAAACACCTTACTAAAATTAACATTAACACATTAATTAAATTCTGAAAATTAAATTAAGATTTCTTAACTTATTGAATGTTATTAATTCATATAAACATTGACTGAATTCTAAAAAAACAAAACAAAAAATGTCTGTTAGGCTCACATTCATGCACCACAAACAAAAGCATTTCTACTTTATCATTGAGCAACAAACTGGTAAAATATCATATAAACTTTTTTTGATGGTATTAACTCTAACATTAACTGGATATGAAACATACTACTCTACAAATATATTTTTCTGTGCAATATACTTTTTTGTCAACTCATCTTCATTTAAATCTTCCAACAGTGTACTGGCGCTTTAATTCAGACTCGAAGCTGAAACTCAGGGCCTGGTCCAGCTGAAGCCCATTATGAATTACTAACTGTGAGGGTAAATAAATTTTCACACAGGCCCAGTTGGTACTGGTTAACTTTTTTGCTGTAGTAAATAACATTATCTTTTAAAAACTGTATTTTGTGTTGACCTAGGTTGCCTTTGTTTCATCTTAGATTTTGTTTTAATTTCTGAACCAATGTATGAAATATACACAAACCCCCCCCCCAGAAAAATCAGAATGGGGCAAATACTTTTTCACAGCACTGTAGTGTATACAAGGCACCATACAATGATAATTTAAAATAAATAGTCAAGAAAAATGATCAGTTAAAATTGTATCAAACCATGCACATGATAAAGTGGAGTGCTACTATTGTAACATATTAAAAGTAATTTGCAACCTACCGTAATTTCTGGACTATAAGCCGCTACTTTTTTCACACGCTTTGAACACTGCGGCTTAAACAATGACGCGGCTAATTTATGGATTTTTACGAGCTAACGCGCTTCATGCTGCCAAAACATTTAGCCTCGTCACATCGGACCAATGAAATTACCGAACAGGTCACAGTGGATTCAGTGGTTCAAATTAAATCAAACGCACTCACACTAAATTCTTCAGATCAGTCATTTTGCGCTTCATGCACACCCCCTCATCACGGAAAACACACGAAGAGATGCATATGATGCAGCTTTCAAGTTAAAGGCGATCGATCTGGTTGTCGAAGAAGGAAATAGCATGCGAAGAGCAACTTTTGCTCCAGTCTGCCAGTGGATCATAACAGCGTCGAGCGGTGTCATAAAATCTACCATCACCAGCGGGTTTCGAAAGGCTGGACTGCTGCGTGATGAAGAGGACAGCACAAGCTCAAGGGCGAATTTGCCTCGAGACGTAAGTGACATTGAGAGCGACAACGAAAGAAAGACTGAGGAAGTGTGTGACGAAGTACCGGTAATTCTGAGGCTGTTCAATTCCGACACTGAAGAAGGCGACTTTAGTGGTTTTAGTGCGCAGGAGGAAGATGAAGATAGCGATCAATGACTTTTCCTGGTAGGCAACTGTATTTTTTATTTTTTTAACCAGCCGTGTTACAGGCACTGTTCGGAAAAAAGCATTTACGGTACGTATTTAATTAAAAGTTTAAAAAAAAAAAAAAAAAAAAAAAAAACTTTGTGTAACATCTTTCTGTGTAAATATCTCATGTTACAACGTGGACACCTGCGGCTTATAGACGAGTGCGGCCTATATAATATGTACAATTTTTTTTTCTTTTTAAAGTTAGTGGGTGCAGCTTATATTCAGGTGCGCTCAATAGTCCGAAAATTACGGTAGATTTATCTCTCTACTCCCTTTTTTGAGTATAATTGTGTTGGGTGTTCAGAAAATACATTTTCAGAAAATACGGTATATTTACTGCTATCTGTGTAATGTACAATGTAACCAATGCTTGTGCTTATTTAATCATAATTATTTGAAATACAGTCCCATCTCTCTGGCTTCATGCAGGTTTATCTTTCTTAACAACAAATGCAGTCTTCACTGGGAAAACCTAAAGTTCAAGACAAGAATAGACATTCAGAGCTATTAATTGTTTAAACAACCAAACTAACTGGGCATACCTCTGCAACAAGAAACATCTGTCAGTTATGTTCCAATATTTTTTTTAATCATTTGGGTGGGTTCAAACTAAAAGTGTTTAACACATCTAGATGTAAATATCAGGAGATGAAAGTTGACATTCTAATCTATAGTATCAGATTCATATTTTTGATCTTAAACCCAAATGTCTTCAGTGCATGGCAAAAAACAACAAAATTGGCCTTGCCGTTCCAATACTTTTGGAGGAGACCGTATACTATAGTCAGGATAATCCACAAGCAGCTGATTGCAGATGTTGTTATAGCAGTGTGGAACATTAGCCCCCAAAATGGTGTGTTTCAGTTTTGGGATGGTTCTGGGACAGTTCTTATAAAGATAGTCTGCTATTACATTAAATATTAGAAATTATTACAATACACCAGTATGGACAAAATAATCTCAGAATGACATATGACTTGATGATGGTTGCATCACCAAGAAAAGAAATAGTAACAATTTGCTATTATCTGAAGCATATTTAATTTAAAATCAAATTACGTGAATCCATTGATAGTTTAAGAAAGTTAGAAAGAAGAAAGTTATTCATCAACATAATACACACACACATATACATATACATATACATATACATATATATATATATATATATATATATATATACACACACACACACAATATATGGCAATGTACAATATATAAAAGCGTACTGAACATAGCTGGTACACTATTAGATAATAAGTGGAATGATGCTTAATTGCGGGCATACACAAATACTGTAGGCAGCTGTTTAGATTGTATGTGATGTGGGGAAAACAATTAATTCTAGCTAAACCACCAGGTCAACATTGAAGAAGGTGCGTAGAGAAGCTTTATAGTTACAGTTGCACTCAAAATTATTCAACCCCCATTGCAAATCAGTTTTATTGTCAAAATTTATAGACTTTCAGCTGTTTGCAATGAACAAATCAAACAAAAGCAATTGAAATAGTTCAACACAATGAATGCTTCAAGTGTTTTCCCCAAATTCAACTGAAAATTCAACTTATAATGATTTCTCCAGTTTCAAAATTATTCAACCCCTGAATAGAATCCCTCACTACAGCACAAATATGCAAAACAGGTGTTGTCTCAAGCACACTTGATGCAACTAATCAAGGGCTTCATTAGTTGCACCAGGTGTGCTTAAGCTGGAACACATGAAATACCTGAACTGGCTAGGGGCAGATAATATATGAAATACCTGGATGGGGCAGAGAAAGGAAGATATCAATGGCTGCAACCAGATTCTGAGAAGCCAGGTTGTGAAAACCCTCGAGTGACTGCAAATGACCTGCAGCAAGACTTGGTGGCCACAGGCACTGAGGTTTCAGTGAGCCCAGTGTGGTGCATACTAAACACAGAAGCTTTCCATGACAGAACTCCAAGACGTACACCACTTCTGACCCAAAAGCACAAGAAAAGTTGGCTCAAAATCATATAAATAAGCCACAGAAATTTTGGTATTCTGTTCTGTGGAACTTTTCAGCATGATGGATCAGCGATATGTCTGGAGGAAGAAGAATGAAGAAAGAACACTCTGTCCACAGTCAAGCATGGTGGTGGCTCAGTGATGCTCTGGGGCTGCTTTGCTTTCTTTGGCACTGGAAACCTGCAGCATGTGGAAGGTGAGCTGGATTCAATTATCAGGAAATCCTAGGAGAAAACATCATGCCGTCTGTGAGGAAGCTGAACCTTGGGCGTCAGTGGACCTTCCAACAGGACAATGATCTCAAGCATACCTCAAATTCCACCAAGGCCTGGTTGCAGAAGAAGTCCTGGAAGAATCTACAGGGCCATCACAGTCAAGTGACTTGAACTCCATAGAAAATCTCTGTTGGGATTTGAAGAAGGTGGTTGCAGGATATATAAATCCAAGAATATTACTGAACTGGAGGCCATTGCTCAAGAGGAATGGGATAAGATTCCTCAGGAACGCTGCCAGAAGCTGGTGTCTGGCTGTGCGTCTTGTTTGCAGCAGGTCATAACAGCAAAAGGGTGCTCTACTAAGTACTAAAGATGCTTGCCATGAAGGGGTTGGATAATTTTGAGACTGGAGAAGTCATTATAAGTTGCATTTTCAGTTGAATTTTGGGAAACCACTTGAAGTATTCGTTGTGTTGAATTATTTCAATTGCTTTTGTTTGATATGTTCATTGCATACAGCTGAAAGTCTGTAAGCTTTAACAATAAACCTGATTTGCAATGGGGGTTGAATAATTTTTATTGCAGCTACATGTTCGATGTCTCCTTGGTTGGTCCTGATCCTTGAAGAGTGATTTCAGACTAGTCAAGCATTGCATCAGTTGAGGATTGCAGAGAAAGATTTGCTTGACTCCATGTTACACAGTTCAGCTGAGATCGGGGCACCAAGTTTGCTTCTCCTGAGTTTGCAGATAAAGTGATAGGTGAACTCTTGTACCACTATGGAGCACCACACTGCATCATGTTGACCCCAACAAAGTTTTTAATTTGTGGACACATGTTGCCTGTTCACCCTATACAGGATGTCCCCCACCTTGTGCCCAGAGTTCTAATGTACTGTTTTGTGTCAGGTAAAGCACAGCTCTAACATGGGAACAGTGATGTGTGTGTTCAAGTGACTGTAATTTAAAATACATGCAAAGTTCACCTACCCACACTTTATTTGTCGATTTTTGCTCCTTACTAAGACCATCTCTTCACAGGAATAAATGACACATAATTGTTTGTCCTGGGAGTTTGTATGCAGTAGAAATAGTGGGAAAAGGATTTTCCAATCACTTTTCATGTGCATTGATTTTATTAGTTTCCATACCTTTCAATGCTTCAATAGGTGAAGTTTGTTGATTTCAAGCTATATATTTCAAAGGTTAGAGGGACTGGGGTCCCACTGGACCCAATAAAAAATAATGGGAGTGGGATGTTTTTAATTTTATGTAGGCAAACGATTAAGCTTTGTTAGACACACAGAGAGACACAGAGACACACATTTATAATAACATTCAGTAAAATTCTTTTATAAATAAGTTTATAAAGAACATATTAGCTGTAGACATTGCTGTAGATTTTGTCTCTATTTGGTAAGCATTATAAGAGATTCGAACAAGCTATATAACAGTCATATTTGCGCTGGTGGTGTCCACATCTGTATTCTGATTTCTGGGCTGGCACTGGCTCAGCAACTGGCTCCAAAATTTTTCAGTGCTCCTCTAGTCCAAATGCAGACCAGATCCACTTTACAGTATAATGTCTTCTAGATAAGCTCTGCCCCAGTTTCTTGACTTTTCTCTCTGACTCAAGCAGTCAGACTGTATTAAATACTAACTAAAGTTAAAACTAAATTTCTAAGTCATTTGACTATTTTTTTTTTTCTACAAATAAAAAAAGCTTTTAAAACTACCAGGCTTCTGTGATTCTATACATACTAACTATATCAAACACAGCATTAGCATGATATTAAAATATTGAATTGACTTTTTTACATTGACTAGTCTACAGGAACTTGCTATTATTACATATTAAAAACCAAATCAATATGACATAAAAATTTATTATATTCCAAGTAAAGTTAATTTATTGTTATGCTAAAATGTCACATGAGAATAACAATCTAATATAATCCAAGGATTAATTCACTACTTTTTCAAACATTTACTGTGAACATTTATAAAAAATATTGCTAATCCCAGCTGGAGTATTCTTGGGTACTATGATCTGTAGTACACGCTCTTACTTCTGGTCACTAAGTGAATAGAAGACAGACACCATTGTTAGGAGATGCACTGTTATTAAACATTATTAGCAGTGTTTATCAGTTGCTACATCACACATTTTTTTTCCTCTGTTGACTTAAAATACTAAAAGAAGAATATACTTTTATGAAATCACACAAATGTTCTGTTCATTTTAACCAAACGGCACTTTTTTTTCTAACAATGATTACTGTTAATAAATCATGGCAGGTTGGATGCATTAGCCTTAGCCACACTTTACAGTCACTTCACTGCAGTGATAATTGTTAATGCTAATCATCTAGCTAACATGAGCTGGCCTGACATGATCGTAAAGCCATATTTAGAAAAGTTCATAATTGGCATGGTTAATGCTAGCTGTTAGCTAACATAATTTTATCTGACCTGACTCAGAGAATCTTAAATATTAATAAAGTTAATTAACAAATACAGTTAATTAACAAATACAATATAACCAGCACTGGTCAACCAGATAACATAAGCCAGCCAGGATGTCTGAGAGGATTTTAAGTTTTTTATATAGTAAAATGCAGTGAATTAAACAAAGAGTTTCGCATTATCGTGTTTACTCAACAAATCAAAATACTGAATTAAAAGCCTGATAAAATAGATTACATTTTGTGCACACAGTACAATTTCATGACATGATTTTACTATTTTTATATTAAATTGTGCACACAAGTAACTTTCGGAGAATTAAAAATATTTTTCCTGGCCTGTCCAGTCACTTGCTGTATCTCTGAAGAGTAGAGGCAGTGTTTTTCACCCCTGCCTAAGTTTCATGCTTTTCTGCTGTACTTCAAGATACTTGTGCAAACAAATGATGTGCTGCATCAAGTGCTATTTCCTAAGCTGCCGAATAATGAGGATGGAAGCCATATTGTTAAGTTATTAATTATACTGAATGGGTTGCCCAGAAAATGAACTTAAGCACTTGGAGAACTTTCCACACATAAAGATCGACATGTTCTAAGTAGCTGGCTCTGAATGTCATCACTGTGATCGGCTTTTCTACTAGGGAGGATAATGAAACGAGCACACCCAGCCAACTTTCTATGGTAGTGAATGATAAATCAGGTTTATACTAAATCAGGCTTAAGTGTTTTGCTTGATGTATTTTTAATGTTGTTAGTATTTTACAAACACAAAGCACATTCAGGAAAAATATATTTTTTAAAAAGTACTACAATACATTCTTATATGTTCTCATGAAAAATTGCTGATTGATTATATTAAACAAATTAAAAGAATAGCAAGGTATGGATGTAATACATACATATATTTTCATTGAAATTGTTCTAAACAAAAATCAGTATTGGGTACTTTAACTCTTGTGCGTCAATTAAAAAAGCTACCATAGATCCATAGAGGACAAAAATGTCCATAAGGATGCACAAGGGTTAATCAAGTACCATATTTAAAGGTCTTCATCATGCTGAGTACAGAGGAAGTACAGAAACAGTCTGCATCCAGTTTATTATAATACCAACCGTAATATTAAAACATACAAAAATAATAATATAGTTCTAGGTAAGATGCTTGCTGGTAATTTATCATATTATTTCAGTACAGAACAGATCAAATGTATGTTAACAATTTAATTCTCATGCCTAATTCACTCTTAAGCCCTATATGCGCTTTGAAAAACTCAAATTGCACTAAAGTAAAAGGTATGTAGTATATTTTGGCTATCAATACTTATAAATACTGAAAAAAATGCATCTTGGATAGCTGCCCATCATAGAATTTCAGAAATTTGCTGTCATGTGGAGCCCAACTCCAACTGTCAGCAGCCTGGAATACTAACAATACCATGCATTTGTGGTAATCCCACAAAAAACTAAGTCAACTTTGCCTTCTAAAACAATGTCTTGTGTGTGGAAGTTCAGAAAGGCCATGAGTTATTTATTTTTTTCAGTACTGTTATATCAAGTTCACAACTTTTATTTTTCTTGCGGTCTCAATATAACAAAATATGTTTTCTTGAGCTCATACCTTATTGTTCTTGTGAATTCGCAATAATAAAAGTTATTTTCCAAGATCATGTAGCAGTAGCATACTGGCATTACATTATTGTGGCCAGTGACATAGCATGGGCATACTAGCATTACTTTATTGTGGCCAGTGGCACACTGTCATATAATTGGTATTATGGTGCTTCTGCAGTAATTACATCATATTTTCAAACATTTTGATCACCACTTGTCTCGTGAACCGCAAATCATCTATGCAGCATCTCTCAAGCATCGTGAAATAATCATGGAGATGTCCTGGTCCCTCAATTAGGCAGGCAATGAAATTGACCACCCATTCAAGATCACTATAATGTAACAGAAAAACAGAATAGTTGCAGACTTCTTAGTCGCCTTCCCAAGTGATGGACACTAATTTGGAAAATGTCTAGCGATCATAAATATAAGATAGACATATATATATATATATATATATATATATATATATATATATATATATATATATATATATATATATATATATATATATATATATATATATATATATATATATTATTGATCCTGAAGTGGAAATATACATATATTGCAACTCTCTATCATTGCTCCAGCTTTTTTCTCTTGTGTTAATCCCTGATTAAAGTAAAAACATATGTGCTCAAAGTTGATGTACATCATATATGCCTAAAAATGCATTTTGACATAATGAGAAAAATAAGTTGTGATCTAAAAAACAACAACAACAAAAAAACCCCTCAGCTTTTGATATTTTGAGATCACAAGAAAAATAAGTTGTGATCTCGAAATAACAGTACTAAAAAGAAAAAACTCATGGCCTTTCTGGACCTCCATACTTATCACCTAAAATTTTATACTTTCTTTGTGTTTAAGCTGACAGTGATATTTTGTAGCTCTTTTGCTTCAGTATGAGGAACAGCTATTGATTTCTTCAAGACCAAGGACTATCTTCATCCAAAATATTGACCAAGCAGTGGATTAGAGACACTACCCATATATACAAAAGTTTGAGCTGTACTGCTGTTAAAAGTTGTATTATAGTTAGTCATGGACCAAAACGTTTACAACTTGCAGTTTTTTATTTCTGTCCTTTATGCTGTACGCATTCTAAGGTTGTTTCTTATAGTTGCCAAAATTGCAGTGAAGTGTGCCCTCTACTGGGCAAAGAAGGAATTTGCATCTGTTTCTTACAGCTCTACATCAGAAAAGGACTTACTTCCTTGATCTTTGATGCGGGTGTTGAGCATGGAGTTTGTGCAGGTGTTAGTGCGTGATACCTCCTCTGTGAATGCTGTTTCCAGCACTTTCAATATAGACTTCCGCACCTTATCTTTGAAATCCTGACCAATGAACACATACAATAATGGGTTCAGGCAGCTGTTGAGAAAAGCCAAACTAGTGGCTATGGGAATGCCAATAGTAGTTATATGCTCCAGGGTTGGGCTATTCTTGGGGGCCATATGGTGAGCCATCTCGATCAGCACCAGGATGTGGTATGGAGCCCAGCATAAGAAAAAAGCTGTGATCACAGCAGCAATGATTTTAAAAGGGCGCCCTGTGCGACCAGACATTGAGCGGTTTCTTTTGAGGCGATGGATGATGATTGCATAGCAGGAGACAATGATTGAAAAAGGCACAACAAACCCCAGGAGAAAACGTGTGATGATCATAGCACGGTGTCGCAGGAGACGGAGCTCCACCACCTCTGTAGTCTCATAATCATCAGAAAAGGCAAAGTTGTTAAAGCAGTTAATAATGTTTGGATTATTGTAGTCTGGAGCAGTGTCCCTGAAGACAAAGTAGGGAGAGCTCAAAAGTAAAGCAAATACCCAGACACCAAGGCTCAGTCCGGATGCACAGCTGACACTTCGATGGTTCTGTGCCCATATTGGATGCACAACTGATATGCAACGGTCCACACTAATCACCACTAGGATGTACACACTAGCAAACATGTTGAGGAAACTGAGTGTGCTGTTGAGCTTGCACATGAAGCGTCCAAATGGCCAGTGGAAGCCCATGGCTGTGTAAGCCACACTGAGAGGCAAGAAGGCAGTGAAAAGGAAGTCTGCTACTGCCAGGTTGAGAAACCAAACTGTATTCACTGTCTTCTTCATCGTGAATCCAGACACCCAGATCACAATGCCATTCCCAACCACTCCAAGCACAAAGGCTAAACAGTAGACTATGAGTGACATGATGTTGAGTGATTGCCTGAGTTCTGCATGCTCATCATCATATTCATCATAATAGTCTTCCTCTGACCCGTTACCCATGGAGAAGTTATGGATAGGCATCTCTGTCCAGTTCATATGCATCACAGAAATGGCTGTAGAAATCTGTACAACCTGGTTTGGCAGAAAAATAATGTTCAGATTTTGAAAATTCCTTTCAGAATATACATTTTACAAAGAAAAAACAGTCATGTTCGAGTTTCAATATTTTAACGTGTTATTCTACTTTTGTCCGCTTGAGGTCACAAGTGTAGCACCTCAAATTGACCTAGTTACAGCGGTTCTTATCCTTTTTGCGAGTGCGACCCACATTTAAGAATGAAAATGCTTCATTTAGAAGTGCCATAGGTTGTTCAAACAACATTAGGACATAATAAAAATCAACCGCTATCATAAAAGTCCCTTCAGTGCAGTGTTCTACAGAAGCCATTCTCTTGGAAAGCTCAAATTGTGATTTGTATTTAGACACGAACTCTTCTGCCTCCTTCACCTTTAAGAGCTCTCTGTACTTTTCCCTATTTTTTTTTGTCCTTCAGAAAAAGAACACTTCTTAAGAAATTATTCAGCTAGTTTGTAACAACAACAACAACAACAACAACAACAACAACAATAATAATAATAATAATAATAATAATAATAATAATAATAATAATAGGAAGAAGAAGAAGAAGAGGAATAAAACACTAACACCAAATAAAATCACTTTTTTTTAAGTTTATCTTTTAAACTTAATACAAAGTTACCAATGGAAATATATTCTGCACAGTATTACGGCGCATTATAACAACTACTCATGCATGTATATTAAGTTTAATTAATCATCAAACGATATAAAAAGATTGTAACCTGCTACACTAATGGTTCGTCGAGCAATTACATTTCAGAAGAAGTGAAATCAAATAAGTAACAGGCAAAACAACTTAAGCTTACCTAGAGTATCAGATCGCCCAAATAAATCCTCAGAACCACCGCACAGATATCCGAGACTCAAGACAAGGAAACGCAGTGTTGAAAGAAAATTCTGGAGACGCGATCTGAGTTTACAGATCAGTGTGTGCAGATTGCTGATACAACATTCACGCGCGTTCTATCTGTAGTGCTCTGCAACTTTTTTGGTTCTGCTGAACATCACTGAGTCGCTGTCTTTAAACGACGTGACGTCACGATCTCATACCAACCAATCGTATAGAGTCGCATCTATTAATTTTTTTTGTCCAGAAACACTAAACGTTATCTGTTATAGAAACAGATGTTCTGTTACATGCAAAAGAAATCATTCAGTTTCGGTTGAGCTGGACAAGTAATGTGAAACACCTAAACCAAATTTTCCTGATCTATAATTATTTTTTCTCTTACTGCAGTGAGTGTGGGATCTTCAGAAAGGGCTCCAGCACAGACCACTCATGCCATAAGGACTGGATTCAGAAATCTCTGCTGCAAAGCAAAGAATTGTACTCTGTTGCAGAGTTGCAGTTTAAAGCTATGGGATGTAAGATTTTTTTAATGGTTTCGAAGGAGTGAACAAGTTTGGGAGCACACAGATTAAAGACTGGAACAAATCTCACAGCAGAACAAGGATGAAGTTGACAAACACCGGGGACCTAACCCAAGCTGAGTTGTGCATTCTGAGATGCTTTTTTGCTCACCACGGTTGTAAAGAGTGCTTATTTGAGTTCCTGTCAGCTGGTTATTCTCTTCTGATATCTATTATCAACAAAGTGTTTCAGCCTGCAGACCCTCTGCAGACTGGATTTTTTTTTATTTATTTTTTTGCTTTTTGTACCATTCTGTGTAAACTCTAGAGACTGTTGTGTGTGAAAATCCCAGGAGATCAGCAGTTACTGAAATACTCAAACCAGCCCATCTGGCACCAACAACCATGTCCTGGTTAAAGTCACAGCGATCACACTTTTCCCCCATTCTGATATTTGATGTGAACATTAACTGAAGCTCTTAACCTGTATCTGCATGAGTGCATGTATATGTATTGTGCTGCCCCCACATGATTGGCTGATTTGATAAATTGCATAAATGAGCAGGTGTACAGGTGTTCCTATTAAAGTGGATGGTGAGCGTATATATAGGAACACCCGTGTAAACAATCAGGTCCATAAGTATTTGGACAGCTTTAATTCAGCATTTGACTGAATCTGAGTAGAAAGTATAATTGTATACACTTCAGAATTAATCCTGCTACTTCTATCAGTACTCAGATCATCAATAAACACCAGTGACCCAGTTCTGTTGGCAACTATATATGTCCATGCCATAACACTCCCTCCACCATGTTTGATAGATGATGTGTTATGCTTTGGAACATGAGCCCTTCCTTTCCTTCTCCATACTCTTCTCTTCCCATTATTCTGGTACAAGTTAATATTGTATTATTTTAAAGCAAACTCTAATTTGGCCTTTCTGTTCTTGAGTGTTATCAGTTGTTTGCATCTTAAGGTAAACCATCTTTATTTACATTCATGAAGGCATCTCTTGACTGTAGACTTTGACAAGTGACTTCTCCAGTGTGTTCTTGATTTGGCTAGAGGTTTTGAATGGGGTTCTCTTCAACAAGGAAAGAATTCTGTGATCATCCACTTTAGTTATCTTCCATGGCCTTCCAGGCCTTTTGGTGTTGCTGAGCTCACCAGTGTATTCCTTCTTTTTAAGAATGTACCAAATTGTTGATTTAAAGTTTCTGCTATCTCTCTGAGATAAGTCCGGTTTTTTTCAGCCTAATGATGGCCTCCTTCACTTGTAGTCTTTGGACTGCATTTTGAGAGTTCCCATGAACAGCTACCAAATGCAAATTCAATGCTTGGAATCAACTCCAAAAGCAATTGGACAATTGACTGATAAGCATCACAAGTTTCATGGCCAGGTGTGGCCTGTTTCCTCATTATTTCATGGCAAATTAAGGAGATAAAATTATCTCCTTAATTCATTAAGGAGATAATTATTATTTCCTCATTATTTCATGGCAAATTAAGGAGATAAAATTATCTCCTTAATTCATTAAGGAGATAATTATTATTTCCTCATTATTTCATGGCAAATTAAGGAGATAAAATTATCTCCTTAATTCATTAAGGAGATAATTATTATTTCCTCATTATTTCATGGCAAATTAAGGAGATAAAATTATCTCCTTAATTCATTAAGGAGATAATTATTATTTCCTCATTATTTCATGGCAAATTAAGGAGATAAAATTATCTCCTTAATTTGCCATGAAATAATGAGGAAACAGGCCACACCTGGCCATGAAACTTGTGATGCTTATCAGTCAATTGTCCAATTGCTTTTGATCTACTGAAAATGGAGGGACTATGTAAATTATTTTTACAAAAATGGCTGTAATTCTTAAACTGTTGATGCAATATTTTTCTTGAAGCCCTTGAATTAAAGCTGAAGGTCTACACTTCAATCACGTCGTGATTGCTTCATTTCAGATATCCACTGTAGTGGTGTATAGAGACAAAATTACGAATGTTGTGTCACTGTCCGAAGACTTCGTGCACCCTTTAGAATTTTCTATATTTCTGCATGAATACAGTATGACCTAAAACATTATCAGATGCTCACACAAGTCCTAAAAGTAGACGAAGTGAACCTAATTAAACAAATGAGGCAAAAATATTATATTGGTCATTTATTGAGGAAAATGATCCAATATTACATATTGACAGTGGGGGAAATAAGTATTGAACATAGCAACATTTTTTTCAGTAAGTATATTTCCAATGAGGTTATTCACCTGAAATTTTCACCAGACTTTGGTAGTAACTCAAGAAATCTATATATATGGTTATACACACACACACACACACACATATATACACACACACACACACACACACACACACACACACACACACACACCAGTGTTGTGTATAACACGTTACTGTATTCTAATTGCTTTTTCTGATAACGCAGTAATGCAACGCATTATCTTTTAAATTTATGTAATTTGGTTACAGTTAATGATGTCAGTAAAATTTTGTTATTTGCGTTACGAATTTAATGTTCGTAATAAAAATAAATCACATTTTGCCCCAAAGATTTTTTCTTTAGCCCCGAATAATTCTTGACTTTGAGCGGTTTGTCACTACATAACTGAATGTCAGTAAAGAAGGCTGCCTGTAATTTTATATCTTCAGTGAATGGAGGAGAGACCAATCAGACAGGGTTTACAGGAAAATACATCTTATTGGATGACAGCTCTCAATTCTGCCAAACTCTAGCTCACACAGTCACTGTGAAGGAAAATGTTATACACCATTTATATTATTTATTTATTTATTTATTTATTTTTTAACTTTCAACCAGTAAAGGGGTTGAAACTAAAACTAAAACTTGAAAGTAAAGTAATTAGTAATCTGATTACTTTTTACATGCAGTAATCAGTAATGTAATCAAATTCCAATTTTAATGTAGTAATTAATTACTACTAACAATTACACACTTACACACACACACACACACACACACACACATACATACATACATACATACATACATACATACATACACTACCAGTCAAAAGTTTAGAGACACTCATTTTTCATTTTTATTTATGGGAATTATGTTGTGATAAAAAATACAAAATATATAAGAATAATTTAGTATTTTAGCATCTTTAAAGTAAACACTCTTTTTGCTTAGAATTTCCAGAAATGTATTCTTGTCATTTTCTCAACCTTTTTTTCTCAGCTTTTTAAACAGTATTAAAGGTGTTTCCACCTACTCTGGACACTTATTGTCTGCTTTTCACTCTAAGTCATCGATTTAAAAAATATTTTTTTTGTAAATAAAATGTCAGTTTTCTAATGAAAGAAATTAATATGTTGGCACAATTATATTTTTGTGTGCAACACCGATTTCAAACATTTAATCATACACCTTCAGATCAAAAGTTTTTTAAATCATTTCATTTCACATTTCAGTCGAGTGTCTCCAAACTTCTGACCGGTAGAGTGTGTACACACACACACACACACACACACACACACATTTTATATATATATATATATATATATATATATATATATATATATATATATATATATATATATATATATATATATATATATATAATGTGTATATATATATATATATATATAATGTATATATGTATGTGTGTGTTGGGGCGAGGGCTTACTCCAGCCCAACGCCCCAACACAGTGCTGAGTGAGAATTGCAATTAAAGGACTGTCAAGGTCAATCACAGCATCATGTTCTGTAATATATTTTGTCCACTGACCCAGTTATCATGTTTTTCATATTTTATAAAAATCACATGTGTAGTTGGGTTATGTTTGCCAAAACCCATTAAGTCATGACTCATTAAGTAATTGCGGAGTGGATCCAATTCACCCACCCCAAAATCCTGGCTGAGGTGGAAATGTGATATGTCCAGAAATCATAATCCACAGCATTTTGAGGCCATCTCTCACCATCCCGAGAGTAGAGGCTACTCACTTGTAAGCAGAGTTTTCAGACATGTTTTTCCACTTGTTTGATTGCACCAACTTCCTAGAAAACCACATAGAGACTCACCCCGGATGTGGTTCTGTGCAGCCAGTTTAACACAAAGGAAAGCTGATTCATGAGGAATTGGGAAGAATGCTGGAGTAACAGAGGAGTCACATAGTAACAGAATTCATGTCCAAACAGATGGTCCTATTCAACACACTTCTGTGTTGATTTTCCTTGACGGAATATTTGATCAAAATTAGTGATTTTGTTCTATCCTGGATTTGACCGATGGCTTTGGCCGATTACCTTGTCTCCAATTTGCAACATATCAGGGGTTTTATAAAATTCTTGTAATGAGACATGCTCAAGGCAATTGAATTGTGCAATTGAAGCAACAGACACATTCTTTGAGTTTTTTTAAAATTAATAACTGCCAAAAAGAAGGAGAGACTGTTCCTGAAACTTATATGATTGTCCTTTGCTTCCCATTGGGCCGTATCACAACACATATCACATGTTAATGTAGTTAGTGTCACACTTTAACAGCAATCCGTACCTCCTGCCTGCAAACCCTTTACACTTGTCACACACTGCGTCCCGCCTGTATATTTTTTTCTAATAGGGAGAAAGAGTGGAGACTAGCAGAAATGAAGGGTGCAAATACTTAAAATAAAATTATTACTGTCACTGCTAAAAAATGACGAACTATGTCATTTTTTAAAGTTTATTTTTGACTGGTCAATTCTACATATAAAACACACCACAAAAGTGCAAATATCCCTTTTTCAGGAGACTGTATTTTAAAGATAATTTTATAAAATCCAAATGAGCTTTACAGACCTTTATCAGAATGGGTTTAAACAATGTTTTTCATAGTTGTTCAGTGAACCATAAACAAGTATTGCACATGCACCTGTGGAACAATCCTTCATGGAGGAGTGGAAGAGGACTCCAGTGGCAACCTGTGAAGCTCTGGTGAACTCCATGCCCAAGAGGGTTAAGGCAGTGCTGGAAAATAATGGTGGCCACACAAAACATTGACACTTTGGGCCCAATTTGGACATTTTCACTTTGGGGTGTACTCACCTTTCTTGCCAGCGGTTTAGACTGGCTGTATGTTGAGTTATTTTGAGGGGACAGCAAATTTACACTGTTATACAAGCTGTACACTCACTACTTTACATTGTAGCAAAGTGTTTCTTCAGTGTCGTCACATGAAAAGATATCATCAAATATTTACAAAAATGGGGTATATATATATATATATATATATATATATATATATATATATATATATATATATATATATATATATATATATATATAAATTTTATTAGAGAGCATGCAAACGTGTTTGTCTAGGTTGACTCCCTACTAAAGACAACCCTGCAGCAAGTGAAATACGATGCTCTAAAGATCATAAAGTTGATGAACAAAGGCTTAGTTGAGGAAAGAGTTTCTTTTTGGCACTTGAGCTTTTAAAAAATAAGTTAAGCCAAGTTAAACACTGACCAGACAGAGACATTTTGTTCCCTGCTTATTTTGGAATCTAGGCAAAGAATACACTGGTTAAGTCTCCAAAAGCAGTATGTGCTTACAAAAATATGGTTGCCTCAAGCTCAGATTTTTAGTTATACAATTGATTGATGTCAGCCAATATCCTGAAAAAGGCAATATCTTCTTGGTACTAAACTACAATGCATTTCTATAGTGCTGCTCTTTACTGATGATGAGGATTGGTCAATCTATTACTACAATTTCTACTAATATTACTCAATTGAGGATGAGAATCACTCAGAGTACTGCTACTGCTTTCGACTCAGTAGATACTGATCCTGGTTGAGGACAAGACTTTCTAAAAGTCCAATTACTGTAATGACTTGATGATGAAATCACTCAAACTAACAATGATATTTCTCTATGCAGAAAGAGATTTACAGTCATATGATGTTCCTGTGGATGAGAGTAACTTAAACTAACCACAGAATGAAACATTTAATCTGTAGAATCTGGTAAAAGTGAAATCGTTGACTCCATGTTGCTGCTTCACAAATAACACTTATAGTGCATGTTGAATGGCATTTAATGGAAGAAGGCACCTCTTGTTATGTGTACATGAAGCTGATGTATCTGCATGATTTAATGCATTGCACTGCAGCCACTGTTTGGCTGCTTAGCTAATTGCATGAATGTATAGGTGTACAGGTGTT
This sequence comes from Ictalurus punctatus, assembly GCF_001660625.3. Lineage (NCBI taxonomy): Eukaryota > Metazoa > Chordata > Actinopteri > Siluriformes > Ictaluridae > Ictalurus > Ictalurus punctatus. Next base: position 7,126,741 of record NC_030416.2, read on the forward strand.
CCTAAAAAAAACAGTGTTCAGTGAGTGTATATACAGTCCCCTCTGAACTATTGGATTGGCAAGGCCAATTAATTTGTTTGTGCTGTACACCAAAGACATTTGGGTCTGAGATCAAAATATGGATATGAGAGGAGAGTTTAGGATTTCAACTTTTATTTCCTGGTATTTGCATCTAGATGTGGAATACAACATAAAACATAGAATCTTTTGTATCAGATCACCCAATTTTTAGGTGAGCAAAAGTATAGGAACAGATAAGTATGAAAGTAACTTAAAGTAAATAATACTTAATATTTGGTTGTATATCCCTTGCTTGCAATAACTGCATCAAGACTGTGACTAACTGACATCACCAAATTGTTATTTTTTAATTTTGTGATGCTTTTCCAGGCTTTTGCCGCAGCCTCTTTCAGTTCTTGTTTGTTTCATGGGGGGTTCTACCTTCAGTTTTTTCATTATCTTGCGGCTTGATGAAGTTAATCTGGTTACATTTCTCTGTAAATTGGCAGACAAAATGGTCCTGTAAACTTCTGTATTAATTCTGCTGCTACCATCATGAGTTACATCAGCAATAGATTAGTGGGTCTGTTCCAGAAGCAGCCATGCAAGCCCAAGCCATGACACTACCTCCACCATGTTTCATAGATGAGCTTGTATGTTTTAGATCATGAACAGGTCCTTTCTTTTCCACACTTTGGGCTTTTCATTGCTTTCATCTTTGTTCTAGAACTTTTGTGGCTCATCTCTGTATTTCTTTGCTAATTCCAATCTGGCCTTCCTATTTGTACTGCTGATCAGTGGTTTGCATCTTGTGGTATGGAATCCTATCAACCTGTTTTAACCTAATTTACTTAGAAAAACAACACAACATGTGACAATTTATCAAAGAAGTATGATGTTTCAAAGAATTATGATGTAAGTCTATGATGGGGAAATAAACTTATTTCCTTTAGTTCAAACACTTTAATTCACAGTCTTAAGTTTAAAAAAAACTCACAATGATTATAATTTCCTAAAGAATGTTATAGGCAGAAGAAAAGAGATTTTCCATAATTTTGGTTGTTTGCCAGACAAAAATGAACCAAACCTGTTCTCCCCTTATAACTTGGAGTTTAATTTCTTCATATGTTCAACAATTCACATAAAACACATTCCATGCTAATTTTGTAAATCTGTTTTTGCACATTCCTGTACATGTGTAGTATTTCATATTTCATATTCTTATTAATCTTCTTTCTTATTTTTGTCTTTTTATTATTTTTTTTTTAAGTGCTAATTTCTAATCTGTAAGAGTTTTTAGTCTCCCAGCTTCACAGCATGTCATTTGTGGTACCATGATTTGATAGTACTGAAAAGTAGATAAAATAAAGAACATTTGTGTGTAGGCTTGACAAGGGAGCACACAGGACTTACAACACACATGTGACCACATGCAGTTGCCAAAGCCTGAAAACCACAACTATGAAGGTAAACATAATGGGAAAGCTATAATCAGTTCAAGCTGTGCAAGCTGTGTGGTTGTGTAGGTGGCTAAATGCATTGGGGATTTCAGATGAGTTCATACTTCTCAGGAACAACTAGAAACTAGAAACAAGACTGGGAAGGACTGATACTGCACCCCTATGATTTCTTCCTATGCAAGCCCACCACCCTTCTTTCAGCTGTTAGATACCCAGAAAGCTGAGAAATGCTTTTTTGTGGCCCCTCAGAACTGAGTTTTTCAAAGTGTACAGCTGAGATTAAGTACAATGAGCTAAAAGAATATACTATGCTTAAACAGTGTTGGAAAAGCATTGTTTTTTAATAACAAAAAGTTATGGGTAATAAAACAAACAACTCTTATTTGAAGGCATGTGTATTCATGTGTCAATCAATGTGCACATATATAATTAGTTAACTTAGCTCCTGGATGCAGTCCAATAACCCATATTATTCAGTCAACATTTTCAATCTGTTTCCATAGAGTGTACTCTGAAAACTGGTCAGATGTGTATTTGAAAGTCAAAGAGAATAAAGGGGAGACAGGAAAATGGGGGTGGGGATTGGAAAAGAAGAGGGAATGGAAGCCAGAGTGACTGAGTGCAACCATTGCTTAAAAAGCACGACGCCAGCACATATGTGGGAGAATCAACATCTCCCCCACTCCCTCACTGTGGTTTTCCTTGTAATTTAATGCATTTTGGTGAAGGGAAAGACATGCCTTTTGGGATCAAACCTTTTGTTTGTAAGTGAGGAAGTGAAATCAGAGCTGAATACAAAATCTCTTTCTTATATGAAACATACTGTAAATATTGTGTTAAGCAAAGAAATATGCTCTTATACTGATAGTTATAGTTATCTTTGTAATTAGTTCATAACACACACACACACACACACACACACACACACACACGTATATATGTATATATAACTTCATAATTTATTAACATTGTTTTATTATACTCAGTTAATTTATTATACTTAGTTCAGTGTTCAGTGTTTTAAAGCTGTTATGAGTCATTCAAAATCATGGTGTCTGGGAAGGATATTAATAGTTACACCAAGGTTATAGTTTGAGGGCAGCTTTGACAGTCCCAAGCTCACCACACTTCTTGATTTGCCAGCCCAACATGCAATTTAAAATTCCTACATAAATACCAATTTAGACATGCAAAACAACTAGCAGGACTGTGATGCTGAGATTGGGTTTGACTCAGGGACAGAGCCTCAGTTGAGATTCCTTTATGCACATGAAAACAGGGTGTGGTAGCAAAAAAATGGTCAAATTTTAAGCACCCATGAACCTTCTCCTGTTTCAGGCTAGTGAAAAATCTAATGACACACCACACAGAAAACCACCCAGTATTTTTGTAGCTGCTGAGGTAAACACCAGCTTGTTTTTTTGTATTTCCTTTTTTGGTAGAGCAAAAACATCTCTCAAATGGAAACAAAAATGGCTTCTAATAGGACTTTCTCCAGCATGTTCTACTTGTAGTGTCTAAATGAAGATTCTTATTCATAAATGTGAGCGGTCTGCTAGTTAATTTTGTAGCAGAATTCTTTGACATAATTTCTATAGTACATTACAAAAGACCCTTATGGTCCCCAAATGTTTTCTTATACTTCTTTGCACTGTGCATTTTACTTACCACACACTACCAAAATAGTTCACACACTGCTTTATAATAAGTCAGGTGTAATGGTCAATAAGCGCTGTTCAGTGAATACAGTATATAGTATCTAGAAATAACGAGACAAAAAGTCTCTGACTATCACCACTGTATGCATAATGTACCAGAGGTAACTAGAAGAGTGGAAATCTCCCATCAGGGTTAACCTCTGAAGTTGATTTGGATTGTGGGCAAGCAGATGGAGAGTTATGTATGGATGTGCCATGGTTGCAGAGAGGTCAGGAATGTTGTAACTGACTTTTCTCCCCAACTTCTGTGCTCACCAGCCAGTCTCATTTCCTCTCTTTCAAATCTGACCACAAAGTCTGAAACATTACCAAGAAAACATAGCGCACACACGCAAACATAAGCATATGAGACAGGGACTCAAACACTTTTGAGTGCATATATATATATATATATATATATATATATATATATATATATATATATATATATATATATATATATATATATATATATATATATCTGTGTGTGTGTGGCCAGTTGTGAATGAGGGAGGGTTGCTGGATCAATACGTCAATGGTATATACAAGGCCCATAGCTCTCACGGTGCAATAAAAAATGTTCTCTTGCCTCTCCATGCCTGACCACATTTACCAAGCCCTATTTCATCATGTTTCAATGAGCAGACATCTGCTAGGCACATGGTGTTTGTAGGTCCAGGCCCTTTAGAGAAGGACATCTGTAAAAAAAAAAAAAAAAAATTGGGGGCTCAAATAACAGCACATGCTAGCCTAGAAAAAGAAACATGTTCTTTAAATACATGGTAGAAAAGAAACCTTAGGCTTTACTATAATGTACTTAGATGATGGGCCCGGACTTAAAGCTGCATCCAACAAATGACCAATATGCCTGATGTCATCTGAACCTCACCCTCTGAAGAACCCAGAGGTATTAACAATTTGCTAACAACACAGGGAATAATAATAATAAAAAAAGCTTAAAAGCATATTAGTAATAAGTGTTGGATACATTAGAAAGTCATTCCTGGATCAATGCTCCATTTCAGTACACAGTAAAACAACAGCAGTTGATGAAAGAAACATTATGAAGCGGTGAAGAAAACCCCAAAACAACAGTTAGTGGCATCACCAACAACCTTCACAGGGCAGGGGTGAAGGTATCATAATCCAACATTTGAAGTCATCAAGTGCAGAAATATTGAGGCCATACCACAAGATGCAAACCACTCATCAGCAGCAAGAATCAGAAAGCCAGATTGGAATTCACAAAAAAAATACAGAGAGGAGCCACAAAAGTTCTGAAACCAAGATTAACCTCAACCAAAGTGATGGAAAGGCCAAAGTGTGGAGAAAGAAAGGATCTGCTCATGATCCAAAACATCAAAGCTCATCAGTCAAGCACAGTGAAGGTAATGTCATGGCTTGGGCTTGCATGGGTGCCTCTGGAATAGGCTCACTAATCTTTATTGATGTTGCAACTCATGATGGTAGCATCAGAATGAATTCAGAAGTTTACAGCAACATTCTGTCTCCAATTTACAGAGAAATGCACCCAATCTAATTGAGAAGAACATAATTCAGCAAGACAGTGATCCAAAACACACTGCCAACACAACAAAGGACTTTATCTGGGGAAAAAGTGGAAGGTTTTAGTCTGGCCAGGTGAATCATCAACTCTCAGGAAGTGGTAGCTCAGTGGTTAAGATGTTGGCCTACTGGTTGGAAGGTTATAGGTTCAAATCCCAGCACTGCCATATTCCCACTGCTGGTCTTAACCTGCAACTCCTCAATTGTACAAATGTAAGTTACTCTGGATAAGGGTTAATGCCATAAATGTAATGTAACTTTAACCCAGATTCTTTCTTTTTCAGGACATTTCAAATCGTTGTATTGGCTATGCCCAATGTTTGTGCAATGATTCTGATAAATTTTCACTCTTTTCTCAGCTTTGAAATAACTTGCTTTTCTCCCATAGACAGCTCTCTATTCAGTTTTCACAGGTGAAACTGAAGGCTAAAACCAAGAGTAGATGTTCAGAGCTATTTATTGTTTAAACACTCAGTCTAACAGGACACACCTGGGTAACAAGAAACACTTATCATTCACATGTTCCAATATTTTTGCTTGAGTGAATGTTAGTTGGGACATTCTTGATATTCTGTGCCTTTTTGACCTCAAAACTTATAGAAAATGAATCATCGTCAAAGATTTTTCATGCTTTATTATAAAAGGTGTATGTTAAATTTTTCAAAATGGATGGTACTCCTGCAAGTACAAATTATAACATTTATTAAAGCATTTTAATAAAGTGGCTGATGTCCACCCTGTTAGGGACATGTGCATAACTGTTTGAAAGACTTTCAGTGTAAACATATAACACAATATCTAAGGGCTAATACAGTATGTCCCTTTTCTACTTTAAAATATTTTTTTGCCTATTATTTAAAAAAAATAGTAACTAATGTATAAATTTTGTGTCTGATATCTCACCAGCACACCATATAAAATTGTTCTTTTCAGATAAAATGCATGTGGTATTTAAATTAATTTTTATTTCAGATTGGCACCCTGTCCAGGGTGTACCCCGCCTTGTGCCCGATGCTCCTTGGGATAGGCTCCAGGTTTCCCCGCGACCCTGAAAAAAATAAAACGGTATAGAACATGGATGGATGGATGGATGGATGGACATACAGTTGGCCCTCCTTTTATGTACTAATTGAAATTTTAAATTTTAATCACTTGTACTGACTTTAAATAATAGACAGAAAACCTGTGTATAACAGACCAACGTGAAGTTAGCACCGCATGAAATTAAATAATCACTAAAACTACGCCATTCATTTGTGCTACATTTGTGCTGATTTGTGCCTCAAAAATGAACATTTGTGCTAATTTGGTGTTTGGTGATATTAAATATAATTTTTTTGGCTGTGTGATGTCACTCTCCACCCAATGTTGCTCAAATAGCTCCATATCGATGCCATTCGTTTGTGCTCGATTTGTGCTGATTTGTGCCATTAAAATGAACATTGTATCAATTTCCCTTCCCTAGAAATAATAAATATAATTCAGGGTAGTGACGTCACTCTCCACCCCATGCCATCCAAATCGCTCCAAACCGGTGCAGTTGGTTTGTGCTCAGTTTGTGCTGTTTTGTGCCGTAGAAAGAAACATCATAACTTATTCCCATCCTTAGACATTGCATAATCTCTGGCGGAGCACCGAATTTACGCAGGCTGCTCTCCATCCATCTCCTCCAAATACCTGTCTTGTTCGTTTGTGCTCGTGCGATGCTGGTTTGTTACCATTGCTGACATCATTTTTGTTTTGTTTTTAGATATGGAAAAGTTTTTTATTGCCAATGACTTCATCAAGCTCCAATCCCACACACATGGTCTGTATTTGTTGACGTGTATCATTTGTTTGAAAATTCACATTGTTTATCACGGTGTTTGAAAAGTTTGTCGGAACATAGCCTATTGCGACTTAATATTACACCCTTTGTTTGTTTTCGTTCTTGTTCATCCCTTAAGTAAGCATATAATCTCCTTTGTTATCATTATGTTTTTTGGATTTTATTCAAAGCAAGTAGTAGCGTACGTTTACCAAGGGAATAAATTAGGTTACTGTGTTATAACCCTATGTGTTTGCTCGAGTAATAATATGTAACATGATTAAAGTGTAGTTTGTTTTAAATTGCAATTGCAGCATTTTATCTTTCTCTGAGGAAACTGCATAACCAGTAAAGCAAGGATAGGTGAGGTGTGTTTCTTTTTGTTGTAGGATAATTTGCTTCTCCAACCTACATTGACCCTGCTAGCTCACAGATTCAAACTATAAGCTAATTAAAATATCTATCTTACACTCAAGATGAATAAAACAGCCGAACTCAGGAAGACTGGATTCAGATGAAGTAGATTTATTAGCATTCAAGCAAGACAGCAAACAAACCAACTGGTACCAGGTGTGCTTGCCACATGAAGATGTAACTTCCACCAATGTACCAGTGGCTTGCAATCTCTGTATACCTGTATACATTTCATGCAAGTTCCTCTTATCCAACTTTAACCATTACATCATACATTACATCAATTACATCACGTAATGATTTTGCGTCTCCAATCACACATCATGTATCCTCATTATTCATCATTATGTGAGTGAATTCACACTACCCATTTTTGGTTGTTTTTGCTAGACGGTTATACATCCATCCATCCATCTTCTATACCGCTTTATCCTTTTCAGGGTCACGGGGAAACCTGGAGCCTATCCCAGGGAACATCAGGCACAAGGCGGGGTACACCCTGGACAGGAACAATAATATGTTTGTAATGCCTTGACCTGTGTGACTTCCCATTTCCCATTTTGATTTTTGTGAATTCACACTTCCCTGTGTGAATGTACACTTCCCATTTCTTGGTGATATAGTTCTTGTTTTTTCCTGTTCTCTCTAATTTTTAGATTATGTTCTTCAATAAACAAAAACTTTCAACCTTCATTAGTATCACTTAATGGCCTTGGTATGTTAATAAAAGAACCTACTGCGACATCTGTCATGAGGCTCTTGTGTGCTTGTGCGCATTCTTATCTTAACAGTGCATCTGTCATAACATTCTCATGCTGGTGTGCTCTTATGTAACCATCACATCGTCTAATGTCAAAATCCAGCTGTCTTTAGGAAACCCTGTTTCTTTTTTGTCTTAGGCATTCCCACCGGCTAATGGCCTTGATGCAGTGTTCAATGTCTACCCTGATGAAGCAGGATGGTAGCTTTGAGTCTTTGTGCTTACTTTTCAGCACTCCAAAGCACTGATTGACATATGTTTTCAAGTCTGGGTAAGGAGTGAAGGCCTTAACCAATGCTCCAAGCAAAGCCAAGGAGAAATCATAGACTGCTTCTTTGGGCACAGCAGCACTTGCTCATTACCATTCGGTGAGCCAGTTTGCAATAGAATTGATGGAGTGCTTCACTACTGGAACATAATCTCCCAGTGAACACAAAACTCCATGGTAATGGAAGATATGCCCAGAATTGCCACAGGGTCTTATCAGTCTTTTCACAATTGTCCCTGTTGCATCAAAACTCACAATGGAGCCAGAGTACTTGATTTCATTTGATAAACTTGCATCTGAGATGGGGTCCAGTAATGGCAAAAATCATGGTCTCTATGTCATGAATGCTTCCATTGTGGAGAACACTGTAATTTATTAGATGCAATGACATGATTGGGTTTTTGTCTCCAAGCTTTTTGTCACCCATCTCTTGTTGAATTTTTCTTAACGTTGCCAGATTTGGTAGGTGGCTAGGCCCTGTGTCACCAACATCCATCATTTTGTAAGCCTCAGCTGCTCGCCATACATGTGCTGGTTTTCACCCTTCCCAGAGTTCTTTAGACACATGTGTTCTTAGAGCCCCTGATAACTTGCGTTTTGCTTTGCCAGTATGGAGACTGTCAACATTGCGGATCATGCATTTAAGCACGACTTGTTTGTTAGCTGCCGGAATATTCTCAGCTATTATAGATAGTTGTGTGTCACACTCTGTGCAGTGCCCAATTATGTCTATACAGTGAGATGCAACAGTTGGAAAAAAAATTCTCTCATGAATCTTATGAGTGCATGAGGTCTTGATATTTTTCCATATCTCTTCATATAAGATATGAGCCCATGCACCATGTTTCAGGATGGTGTATTCCCTTTTACATGTGTTGAGTGATTTGTCATATTTGTCATTGTAATTGACTTTTTCAGGCCAGATGATAGAGATACTAATCTCATATCTAATCTCTGAATGTCAAAGCATTGATATTTGTTTTGTGTCTGACTTTGACACTGGTGAATGAAAATCTACTGAACTTTCTTGTAAGCCGTCACTGTTTGGATCTTTATATTGGATATTTGTGTCGTTTTTGCATAGCTTAAGTATTTGCCGTATATTGTGCCTGTTCGTCTTGACAAAAGTATAAAGGTTCTTTGGTAAAACTTTGTTGTTTAGTTGTTGGCTTAAATCTACCCACACCTTTTCTGAGGGAACTGCTATGTTCTGTCTTGTAATAATCTGTTCCTTTGCAGCACTGATGACTTTGATGATGTCATCACTTCCACAGGCTGGTCTCCTAGGCATCTGATCAAAACAGGAATTATTTTTAATGTAATGCCTCGAGCAAAGGCACTAACTCATTACTAACAGCCCACATAGCACATCCTGAGGTTACATGCTTATTCATACCATGGCAATGTACAGGAAAAATACATCTTTTAAAAGTTACATGGTGAATGGTCTGCACTTATATAGCGCTTTTATCCAAAGCGCTTTACACTGCGTCTCATTCACCCACACACTCATGGTATCAGAGCTGCCATGCAAGTTCCTAATTTGCCATCGGGAGCAACTTGGGGTTCAGTGTCTTGCCCAAGGACACTTCGGCATGTGGAGTCATGTGGGCCAGGAATCGAACCGCCAACCCTACGGACAACCCGCTCTACCACCTGAGCCACAGCCACATTAATAATAATAATAATAATAATACTACATCTCCAGAATATTGCCACAAAGAAGACAACACTTGCAACAACAGATGCATACTATTCATAGAACAGTTTCCAAGGGCAAACAGCCTTTTTAATTTTGGTGTTTCCTGGACTGTTAGGATGTAGTCCATTGAGATGATTCAGAATGCTGCAGCGTGCCTCATCTTCAACCAGCCTAGGCTCAGCCAAGTTCAAGGCCTTGATGGTCACCTACAAGACCTTGTCAGGAACAGCACCCTCCTACCTCAACTCTCTCCTGAAGGCCTACGTTCCCTCTCGCAATCTGCGATCGATTAGCGACCGACATTTAGCAGTTCCAACTCAGCGTGGCGCAAGGTCCCTTTCCAGAACCTTCACACTAACTGTTCCTCAGTGGTGGAATGCACTTCCAATCTCAATCCGGACTGCAGAATCTCCCACCATCTTCAAAAAACAGCTAAAGACCCACCTCTTCCATGAACACCTAACCAACTCATAATAAAAAAAAATAAAATAAAATAAAAAAAATTGCACTTACACCTCCACTCTGCACTTTGCTCCTTCTGGAATTCAATTAATGGATCTTGTATGGTAGCACTACTTGTATTGTTCTCTGCTTGATATATCGCTTTGCTTGTATCTTTCTCATTTGTAAGTCGCTTTGGATAAAAGTGTCTGCTAAGTGAATAAATGTAAATGTAAATATACATTGTGTTATTCATTATGAAGAGCCAAACCACAGGCACTGATGACCTGGCTGGGAATGCCAAATCCCTCCATCCATTTGGGACTGCAATCCTGTATGGTGTAGTGAAAGCAGAAATCTCAGATGCACAAGGGGCTCAGATGGCAGTAACCACAAACATGCCACACAGAACATGAATGGCACATAGAACAGACAGAAATGCAATCAAGGATGTAACACCCCCTCTCTTTAGAGTGAATGTCAGGTTCACAACTTGCACTAAAATGACACTGAGATAATGAGGCAGCCACTCCATTTTCAGAGCCTTTTGCACAAAGACCACTTCATCAACCAATGGTTGTGGTTAGACATACAATGAAAAATGTCCAGCAGCCACACTCCAGCTGTTGCATCAGGCATCCTCAAAGAAAAAAAAAACTCCATTCTTCCAACATCTGTACCCCATCTTTACCCCATCTGTAAACTGGGGTAAAGTCCACCAAACCAGTGTCCTGTGGTTTCATCTGAAAAGTTGTTTATCATAACCCATTTCACCTGCTCTAGTTAGAAGTACAGTGGCTTTGTTTTTCCAGGCAATGGACCTGTTGTATAATGGCTGCTGGGCAGCATGTAGTCTCAAAGTCATTTTCCTTGATCTTATGTCCACTAGGTCATACTCCCCTTATTGTACTGGTAGGTATAGTTCAGATGGTCAAACCCAGTGTTGGCCTGATAAGAAGAAATTTGCCTTTTGTACTTCTTGCATAAGTCCTGTAGGTGGTTGTAGTGTACTCAGTCTGTGCCACAATATGGAGGCAACCAAAATATTGGCAAGTAGATCTCTCTCCCTGTAGGACAACTAGGGTAACAACCATTTCCATCTACTAAACTACCCAGTACCCAGTTTAGAAATGTCTCTCAAAAGCCAAATGCTTTACATCAAACTTGTGGTCAACTCTGTCAAATGCTTTCTTCTGATCAAGAGAGATTAAGCCAACGGTTCTATAAGAGGTTTTTTACTGATATCCAACACATCATGTACAAGAAACAAGTTATCCAAAATTGATTTGTCTGGAATACAGTATGTGTGGTCTTTGTTCACTACTAGGTACAAGGTAGTGCTTTAACCTATTAGCTATGCACTTAGATACAAATTTGAAGTCTATTGTCAAAAGTGCAACTGGTCTCCATTTTTTTTTTTTTTAGAAGAGAGAGATATCCTATTTGGGAAGTAAAGGCACATTGAAATTAGACTGGTACAATTCCCTTTACAACACCTCATAGAAATCATCCACAATCCAGTTCCAGAAGTCCTTATAAAAGTTGATAGAAAGCCATCAATACACACCGACCGACCTGAGCAGAGCTGACTCACTGCAGTGCAGAGTTCTTCCGGTTTGATGGCAGATTCTAATGCAACTTTTGATTCAGCATCCATTGAGAAACTCCATGTAAAAGTTGTGCAGTCTGAAGCATAGCTTTCTGCAGTGTAAAGGGCAGAGTGAAAATCCATTGTGTGCTTCTGCATTTCTGTGATGTCAGTAGTCACTGCCATTGGGAAGGCAAAGACAGACCATCTGCTTTTGTTGCACTGTTGAGCATTCTAGGTTAATGAAGAAGGCAGTGCATCGATATCTGCAAGGGTTCTCACCAATGCTCCCTGTGCTCTTTCCTGTAACTCTTTCATCTTTTGTTGCAATGTACATAATTGTGAGGAGAAGGAGGGAGGAGCCAGGCTGTGAGGATGCACACCTGGCACTGAATTCTCTAATCAATGGAAGAGAGTGGAAAAGAAGAGGCTGGAAGTGGCAGAGGGAGAGAGAGAGAGCGAGAGAGACGCATGTGCACTTTCTGTTTGAGTTCTGTTTGTGTGGTTTATGTTATGTTTGAATTTTGTTTATTATTAAATTTTACGTTTATCTTCAGCCAGTTCCCATCTACTCCTTGCCTGTGTGTGAAGTTTGTTACAGGAGTGCTGAAACTTGGAAGGAGGAGGGACATGCTGCCAGGGAGCCCTCACCGCTGTGCGAGGACTGCAGCGCAGATTGAGAGAGGTGGTGGTGCTTGAGCGGTTGCCGGGGAGGACGGAGGAGTCATTGTCATCCACTGGGAATCAGAGGAATCTAAATAAAAGATTTTATCGAAATATGGAATTAGTGTTCAATTGGGTGTTTTATAAATTAACAGTGTCATAAACAGAGACGTGGTGTTTTTTCACGTGTGATAAAAGCAGCAAGTGACTTTAGAGTTTTCAACTTTAAACATATTTACAGGAATATAAACAGGAAAGAGAAAAAAATATGTTCTACACTGTCATATTTACTGAATTGCTGAGTAATTTCTTCAGTGTATAATGATCCAAATGCATAAATGCCTTTGCAGCATTCTGTTGATATAGTGAGATAGGGGCATGCTCTCAAGAGGAGGTATTTGACGGCAGAAGATGCAAAATGGGACAACATGCTCTTGTTAGGATGAACATGGTGATGAGGGGAACCAAATGCAGAAGACAGACATAAGGACTGAAGGTTAACTGGATTTATTGAAGGGTGGAGGAAGCTGGGGTGTGTGGGAAAGCAGTGTGATAATGTATAGTTGTGGTCAGGAATTGAACTTGGGTCTGCCATGTGAGAGTCAAGTACCCTATCACTGCCAAAGCGCCACAGGGATGAAACGGGCGTCGGCAGTGTGAGCCACAGGGAAGGCGAGGTGGGGCTGGGCGTAGCAGGAAGTGAGCCAGGAGTGAACAGCAGGAAGTATAAGCAGTAGACCTGGAACACGAGGAGACAAACACAATGAGCACAGGGAATATGATGGGGGAAAACAACGCATAACACTGGCATGGAAAGAAACTACGAGTAGAGCCTGAAGTTACCCAACTGAAAGCTGGAACAATCGTGCAATGAGTGGCTGAAAAACTGGGGTTTATATACACTGTTGATGAGGTGAGAAGATGAGGAACAGGTGTGACCAATGCTTTAATCAGAGAGGTGTGAGGCCTCATTCTCTATGGTGCACATCCAGCAGCCTCCTGATGGTGTAAGCACGGTGGTTGATCGTGACTCTGGTGGGTCAGAAGGAGGGCTCAGGGAGCTGACGTGAACCGGCTTGAGTTGGGAGACGTGAAGAGTAGGGTGTATGGCAGGGACCTGTGGAGCTTGAGCTTAACTACAGAGGGATTGATGATGCTTTTGACCATGAAGGGGCCCAGATAATGGGAAGAAAGTTTCTTGGCCTCACCCTTCAGAGGGATGTCCTTGGCTGACAGCTACATCCTTTGACCTGGCAGGTAGTTGGGTGCTGGGACGTGATGGCGGTTGCATTCAGTGGAGCAGATCAGGGCAGAACAGGCCTCTTTCCAGATCCTGTGGCAGCGGCGGAGGTAGGCTTGCATGGAGGTGCCTGCATCGTCATCTTCCTGGCTGGGGAACACAGGAAGCTGATAACCCAGGGAGCACTCAAAGGGTGACATACCAGTGGTGGTACTGGTCAGGGAGTTGTGGGCATACTCCACCCATGGTAACTGGGAACTCCAGGTAGAGGGGTTATTGACTGTGACACACCGTAGTGCTGCTTCCAACTCCTGATTTGCCTGCTCTGCCTGGCCATTGGTCTGGGGTGAAATCCCAAGTATAAACTGACAGTGGCCCCTAGGACATTACAGAATGATTTCCACACTTGGGAAATGAACTGGTTCCTGTTGTTGGAAACAATGTCATGGAGTATGCTGTGCAGGCAGAACATGTGGCTGACAAGAAGCTCAGTGGTTTCTCACAGTGAATCTACTGGATAATAAGTGGCTGTGGGGCCCATTACCTGGGTCAGGTTGGGTGCGTAGGACTCTCCAAATAACAGACTCAATCTCCCAAGTGACAGCCCCCACCACACAGGCTGTGGCAGGACAGGGCATCTGGCTTACCATTCTTAGAGCCGGGATGATAGGTGATTGTGAAAGTAAACCGCCCAAAGAATAGGGCCCAGCAAGCCTGGCAGGAGTTGAGGCAATTGGCAGTCTGGATGTAGGCCAGGTTCTTATGGTCAGTCCAAATGATGAAAGGCTGCTCAGCCCCCTTGAGTCAGTGTCTCCACTCTACAAAGGCCAGCTTCACAGCCAGCAACACACAATTCCCCACATAGTAGTTGCTTTCTGTGGGGGAGAGGCGACGAGAAAATAAGGAGCACAGATGAAGTTTCTGGTCTGGAACTGACTGTTGGGAGAGCCCGGCACCCACACCTGAATCGGAGATGTCCACCTCCAAAATAAATTGCCACAAGGGATCTGGTTGGTTGAGCAGAGGGGCAAAGGTGAACAGCTCTTTGAGCTTATTGAAGGTGACTTATGACTAGGGCTCCACATGAAAGGAGTTGAGGTGGATCTGAGCCTAGTGAGGAGTGCCATGACCTGGCTATATTCCCTGATGAAGCACCGGTAAAAATTAGTGAACCCAAGGAATCATTGGAGCTGTTTCAGGGTGGTTGGTCTCGGCCTCTCGACTACAGCTTGGATCTTCTCGGGATTGGCCTTAACTCACCTGTTCTCAATAATGTACCACAGGAAGGTGACTGAGTGGGCATGGAACTTGCACTTTTCTGCTTTGAAAAACAGGCAGTTCTCCAGGAGTCACTGTAGGACTTGTTGAACACAGTGGCTGTGCTCAGTGGGGTTTTGGTTGAAAACCAGGATGTCGTCCAGGTACACAAAGACAAAGCAGTTCAGGAAGTTCCAAAGTATGTCATTGATCTTGACCAGATGGTACGTGTTCCACAGGTCCAGTTTAGTGAAGATGGTGGCACTATGCAAAGGCTTGAAGGATGAACTGAAGAGTGGCAGGGGGTACTTATTTTTTATGGTGATGTTATTTAGGCGTCAGTAATCAATACAGGGGCAGAGGGACTTTATCCTTTTTGGGGGGCACGGACGAAATATCTGGAGGGCTTAGGGTTGGAGGAGCTGTTGCAGCCGTAATGGGTGGAAGGTCTAATTTCAGGCACAAGGAGTGGCAGAAGGGACTCCACTTAATGGGTTGTGTTTCTTAAGCCAGGAGTGACCCAACACCAGTGGAGTACATGGGTAGAAGATGAGGTTGAGCCGGACCTGCTTGCAGTGATTTCCCGAGAGAACCAGGAGTAACAGGGTGGTGCAATGGGTGACCCGTGCTAAGAATCTTCCATCCAGTGCGTGTACCATCACGGGGGTGGTCCAGTGGTTCCAGGAGGAGGCCAGACTTGGAAGCTAGCTCCAGATCTATGAAACTGTCCTCAGTGCCTGAGTCGATCAGCGCCATCAGGGTAATGGACAGCTGGTTGTTGCACAGGGAGATTGGGATCTGGAAGTGGAACAGGGAGGCCGGAGAAGCAGATGTTCAGCTCACCAGTAGCCCCCCTTTTTTAGCCAAAGAGGGCACATTGTCCAGGACATGGATCTCCACCCTTGTGAGGCCCCTGGCAGAGGGAAAGCAGGTACTTAGCAGTATCATTCCCTTTGACAGGGTGGTCGAAAACATGGCAATGTTCTTAGGTGAAGGAATAGAGGAAGGACCAGAGAGCTGGTTGCCTATCCTACACGCTAGTGGCACAGGCTAGGGCATCTCCCCTAAGAAGCCCCATGATATAGGCTACCCTGGCTTTGTCAGTGGAATAGGTGTTATGGCACTGAGCAAACGCAAGGCAACACTGAAATAGGAAGTACCTAAATCTCCCTAGCCCACCTGCATAAGGTGGACTGGGAGAACTTGGGGCCACAGGGGTAGGCTGACTGGGCTGGGGGCCAGGGGGGGCCTGGGCCAGTTGGGGGAGGATGCAGTTAAGTTTCTTGGAGAGGAGCCCAATATTGTTCCTCAGGACTTGGTAGCTCTCAAAGAGGGCAAGAAGCTGTTGGTTATGCCGGCCAAGCAGGGCGCCGTGGTGGAACAAGGCTGGATGCGGGGAAACTAGTTCTGCTGGGTCCATGGTCGCCAGATCATTCTGTTAAGATGAACACAGTGACGAGAGGACCCAAATTCAGAACACAGACACAAGAATTGAAGGTTAACAGGATTTACGGAAGAGTAGTGGAAGCCAGGGCTCGAACTTGGTTTGGTGGTGAATGCAGAGCAAGAAAGCCATGGGGAAGGCGAGGCGGGGATGGGCATAGCAGGAAGTGAGGCAGGAGTGTATAGCAGCAAGCGTGAGCAGTAGACTTGGAACATGAAGAGACAAACACAATGAACAGAGGGAACACGATAGGGAAAACAATGCTAAACACTGGCATGGAAAGAAAACACAAGTAAAGAAAGAAATTGCCATACTGAAAGCTGGAACGATCTGAAAATAAGTGGCTGAGGAACCGGGGTTTATATACACTGCTGATGAGGTGAGAATATGAGGAACAGGTGTGAGCAATGCTGTAATCAGGCGAGGTGTGAGGTGGAGTGCTATGCCCAGACAAAGACACACACACACACACACACACTATAAGTAGAGACTTTGAACACTGTTACAATGCAAAAGATCACTCAGTGTTTTCCTACCTGACACACAAGACTGGTACTAATCTTAATCTTGTTTCTTGTATGTATTTATTTATTTATTTTACCTTGAACCTGTCTCACGTTATTGATTGTTTGCCAGTGCTCTACTAAACATCTTAACCTGAAACTGCAGTCATCTTTGACACATGATATTAACACATAATACATTTTTACAATTACAAATTAACTAGGGGATGTCTTGTTCTATATGTGTTATAAAACTGTACTGTACTGTACTGTAGTCTGTCACCTGTGCATCCTTTTTTGTTATTCATATAAAAATATGTAAGTAGTACTGTTTAAAATATCTGCTATTACCACACAGAAAATGAACCAGAATAGAAGGTTATGGGGGGGGGGGGGGGGGGGAATACATGCTTAGTTTTTATTTTCCTCATTATGCTTATACCAAGAAACTATTCCCACTGACTTTGAAGCTCAACAAATAAAAGCAAACCAACTGTGTCACAGTTTGAGAAGAAGAGGATTTTATGGAATAGGAATGCACTATATATAACCCTTAAGCACACATAATCACAGGGTGTGCTAAATGTACCCTTACATTTGACTGGTTTTCTGTCTGGCTCTTATAAGTACTTAACTATGTTAGCAAAATTTACAATGCAGTTATTACAAAATTTGTTGCTTTACAAGGTCAGCAACAATTAATGTCATGCTCTAATAAGTGACATAATCATGTTGAAAATAGAAGATAACAATAACTTTAAACAATCTTTGTTATGCCTTTTTTTATATTGCAAAACTAAGCTTTATTAAGGGAGCTATATGTAAGAAAAATGTAGAAATATTTAATCAGATATATCAAGAGAAACACAATAAATATTGAATCCTGAATCTTAAATACTGATAATGTTTACTTTAACTGCTAACAAATAAACCCACACATAAAATTCAAAATCTTTAAAAAAAATAAATAAAAAATCCAGCATGGCAAAAACTCAAATTCCATCAATTAATCAAAACTATTATAAATTATAGAGTCTTAATGGTATACCTGATGAAGCTTTGCATACTCTTGGCATGTTCTCAGTCAAGTTTATGGGGGGTATTCATTGATGGTTTAGTTGTTTGTTTTATTTAAATATGTGTAAATATAATTTAAATATAAACAAATAAATATAAATACCTCTATAATATATAACACTACACTTATTTGATGTCTCCTACAACCACGAAAAAAAAAAAAATAAAATAAAAAAAAAAAAAAAAAAAAAAATATATATATATATATATATATATATATATATATATATATATATATATATATATATATATATATATATATATATATATATTGTTACAATACCTTGGTGGAGACAAGTGCAGACGAACAATCCAGAAGGTGTGGGACAGATGAAAGACAAAGTACAGACGGAAACTTGGTCAGGCGATTGGGCAAACAGGTAATCCGAGGCTTAGACAGAATCAAAGTCAATAAACACCCGAATATCTAGATCAGGTTAGTGGACATGATCACTAAGGCTTGGTACACGACAGAGACGAGGCTGCTGAGCGTTTACTTCGTGAGACGCTGAAGTTAACGAGGCATTTATAACTTATGATGCCGCACAGGTGTTCGTACTCAATATTCCGGCGAACTTGAGCGCGGGCATGGCCGGGAAATGTAGTCCTTGTCCACCATGTTTGTAGGCGGCGCTGTAAGGTGAGTACTGCGGCCGCGTGTTCGCGGTGGCATAACAGAGCCCCCCCCAAAGGGCTCACTCTGGGAGCTGAATCCCTCCGAGGCCTCCCTCTCCTCTGGGGTCCCGGTCTATCTGGATGAGCCGCATGGAAGTCTCTGCGCAGATTCGTGTCCAGAATGTCCTTGGCTGGGATCCAGCACTGCTACTCTGGGCCATACCCTTTCCAGTCTACCAGATATTCGAGCTTTCCTCTCCTACATCTGGAGTTCAGGAGGTCACAGACGCGGTAGGCTGGGCGGCCTTCAATCTCTAGTGGTTCCGGTGGGTGGTCCCCTGGCACCGACGTGGCCAAGGGGCCCGGTATCACTGGTTTGAGGAGCGAGAAATGAAACGACGGGGCGATGCGACTGTGCTTTGGTATGTCCAGGCGGTATGTAACCTCATTAATTTGCTTCAGGACTCAGAAGGGGCCAAGATACTTAGGCTGGAGCTTCTTGCCCGGGAGGGGTGACTTTAAACCTCTGGTGGAAAGCCACACTCTATCCCCTGGTTGATAATTGGGGTGATCCCTCCGGCGCTGGTCTGCCTTTTGTTTGGTGGTGTGGGAGGTCTGCACTAGCTGTTGCTGGGCGCGTTCCCAGACCTGTTCACTCCGGCGGAACCACTCATCTACCACTGGTGAGTCAGTGGGGGAGGCGTTCCAGGGAATAATGGCCGCTAGTAGTCCAAGACTCACTGAAATGGGGTTAACTGGGTAGTGGAATTCTGTGCATATTCCGCCCACGGCAGGAAGTGGCTCCAGTCCCCTGGATTGGTGGAGCAGAAGGGTCGGAGGAATCGTATGACCTCTTGGTTAGCCTGTTCTGCCTGGCCGTTCGCCTGGGGTGGTGCCCAGATGTGAGGTTAACGGTGACCCCATCTTCTCCATAAAACTGGCCCAGACGCGAGACGTGAATTGTGGACCCCTGTCACTCATGATCTCCTCTGGGATGCCGAAGTATCGAAACACATGTTGGAAAAGGAGTTCAGCTGTGGTAAAGGCGGATGGGATGGCCGGTAGTGGAATGAGGCGCAGGGACTTCGAGAACCAATCGACGATCACCAGTATCACGGTATTACCCTGCGACTCTGGCAAGTCCGTTATGAAATCTAGGGCCAGGTGGAACCACGGGCGGTAAGGTGTGGGTAGCGGTACCAACCTCCCGGCAGGTAGACCATGCGGCACCTTGGGCTGAGCGCACGTGGAGCATGAGGATACAATGTGCTGTACCTCCCTAGGCATATGGGGCCACCAATACTTCTCTGCCAGCAGTTGGTAAGTGCGACCGGCTCCAGGATGAACCATCGCTAGTGTCATGTGGGCCCATGTGATGAGTTCCTGGCAGTACCTTTTCGGTACAAACTGTTTCCCGGGAGGACAGGCTGTCGGGATTCGTGACCTGGGTATGTGGGCTAAGGCTCGATCGAGGGTCCACTCCATGGCATTAACGATACAGGAAGGGGGCAATATATACCCTTCCTGGTCCTCCCGACCTTCTGGGGAGTGGATGTGAGATAGGGCATCGGCCGTTGCGTTCTTTGTTCCGGGCCTATAGGACAGAGTAAACTGGAACCTGGAGAAGAACAGGGACCAGCGAGCCTGGTGGTTGGTGGTTCTCAGATACTCTAGATTTTTTTTGTTCCGTGTAGATAACAAACGGGTGTGTGGCTCCCTCCAGCCAGTGTTTCCACTCCTCTAGGGCCAACTTAACAGCCAGGAGTTCTCGGTTCCCCACAACATAGCTGCATTCAGCTGGCAACAACTTCCTAGAAAAGAATGCTACGGGATGCAACTTTGGTTTGTCTCGGAATCTCTGAGACAGGATGGCCCCCACTCCTGCCATAGACGCATCAACCTCTACGATGAACGGTCTGGGGGTCCGGGTGTCTGAGGATGGGGCTGTGGTAAAGGCCCACTTAAGCTTCTCCAGAGCCTCCTGGGCGATTGGGGTCCAAAGTAGTCGCCAGGGCTTACCTCTCAGGAGGGATGTCAGGGGTTGTGCTACCTTACTAAAGTCCCGGATAAATTGTTGATAAAAGTTTGCAAAGCCAAGGAAACGCTGCAACACCCTGATGGTTTGGGGAGTGGGCCACTCCATGACCGCTTGAGTTTTGCATTGGTCCATGGCGACTCCCTTCGGGCTAATGACATAACCTAGAAATGAGATCGTGTGTTGGTGGAACTCATACTTCTCTGCCCTAGAGCTGGTATTGCAATAGGAGATGCAATACTTGTCGGACATGCTCAATGTTCTCCTCTAGTGACGTTGAATATACCAAAATGTTGTCGATATACGCGATGATGAACCTTCCCAGCATGTCCCTCAGGACATCATTGATCAACTTCTGGAACACTGAGGGGGCGTTAGCGAGTCCATATGGCATGACCAAGTATTCATAATGTCTGGAGGTGGTACTGAAGGCTGTTTTCCACTCGTCCCCCTCCCTAATGCGGATCAATTTGTACATGCTATGCAGGTCCAGCTTCATAACGATGGTCGTGGACCGTAGCTGTTCCAGGGCTGAGGGAACGAGAGGCAGGGGATACCTGTACTTTACTGTCACTTGGTTGAGGCCCCAATAATCAATACATGGACAAAGGCCCTCTCCTTTCTTCTCTACAAAGAAGAAGCAGGCCGACGCAGGAGACGTGGAGGGTCGGTATGTACCCCTGCTGGAGAGCTTCCTGAATGTATTCCTCCATGGCTTGCTGTTCAGTTTGGGAGAGCGGGTACACACGGCCCCGAGGTGGACTGGCCCCAGGTAGGATGTCGTAGGGTCGGTGAGGTGGTAAGCTACTGCCTCTCTCCTTACTGAACACTCCGTGGAGGTCACGATATTCTGGAGGGACCTTGACCAGGAGATGGGACAGGGGACTCTCCACAGTCGTAGTGGCCACAGGGACCGTGGGACCACTCAGACAATTGTGCAAGCAATATGGGGACCAGTGGGTAAGTTATTGGTCCGTCCAAGAGATTTGGGGGTTGTGCAGCGCTAGCCAGGATAGGCCGAGAATGACGGGATGTCTGGTGGAAATCGTGAGATATAAGAGGATGGTTTCATGGTGGAGGGCGCTAACTTGGATGTTGATGGGCAGCGTGCTGTGGGATATTACTCCACCTATGGGGGAACCTGTCTATGGATTGCAGTTCGCGAGGTTGGAGCAAGGGACGTATGGGGAGGCCGAGCTTCTGCACAATCCTCTCATCTATGAAGTTCTTGGCCGCTCCGGAGTCAACGAGCGCTGAAGGAACAAAAGACCGTCCTGAATGTTCTAGCACAATAGGTAAAGCAAATATCTGAACAGAGTGTGACTGGTTTAGACGCATCAGGTGACGCTGAGGTTGGCTGTCCCCGCTTCCTTCGGTCGCTTGAGGCCTCTTGTGGGGGCACTGACGAATGAAGTGGGTGCCCTTGCCACAATAGAAGCACCGTGATTCACGCCGGCATCTCTCCCACTCCTCCTCGCGGGTCCGGGCACGCCCAAGCTGCATGGGACACTAGAGGGGACAGCAAATTTACACTGTTACACAAGCTATACACTCACTACTTTACATTGTAGCAAAGTGTTATTTCTTCAGTGTTGTCACATGAAAAGATATAATCAAATATTTACAAAAATTTGAGGGATGTACTCACTTTTGTGAGATACTGTATATATGTATGTATATGCATTATTAGAATAGAATTAGCTCATAATTTCATTTGACATTATGTTATATATCTTATGCATTTTCATTTCACCCTGTTTCATTTCATTTCTTTTCCCTTTTCATTTCCATTAAGACTTCCATTGGACTTTTAGTCCAATCTGTACAATCTGGGGTTGACTATAAATAGTGCTGTAATGTGTCAAAAGAGGCGCAGGCAGTGTGATTCACATGTAAAGGTATGAATGCCAAAACCCACTCTAACCATAACTGTAACCTTCTTAACTTTTCCTATGAACGGAATCATTAAGATGGTTTTGTATTTGCATGTGTGAAATCATTTTGGTGAAACTGTAAAATAAGGAACCATACATCTGTACATGTTTGGTGAAATGCTAGGGTTATATATTTTCATAAATTACCACACTATCTAACTAAGTATTTTATGAAGATGAGTTTTGTAAATATTATAAAAATGAAGAGTTGTAAGATGTTGTTCATGTGCATTTGAATATCAGATGTCTACACATGAACTGGGTGGGTGATGTTTACATGCACAGTTTGTTTTCATTTGACTTTGGTGGTATCATATTTCAACCAGAAGAGGGTACTGCATACAAGGCAATGACTGAAGTGGTCACTAATTTTAGACAAAGAAATCTTTAATGTCAGTAGCCTTTATTTTGTAATAAAACACCAGCAATTATGTAGTAAATCAGCTCCTAGTGCTTTGTTGAATAGATCAGTAATGATAGACTACACAGTCAACATTTTGTTTGTGCCCTGCTATTTTTAAAAAATTCATTACTTTTAGTGAATATAATGAAGAATAAAAAAGAGGCACTCATATATTAACATAATATCAGCCTCCTGTCTGTGGTGCTATCATTCAACCTGGTCTCAGTAGCTATGTATGTGAAATTGTAAACAACCTGAATGTGTTTTGACATGTTTCTGTTTGACATACACAAACACTAAACTGTATAAATGTTTTCTCAGTTATAAACTGTGATCTTATCTTGCACTAAACAGTGCAAATCTATACAATTCATTCAGTATATCAATGTACTTTTGGTAGCCAGACATTAATTTTACAGGAATTAGTATGTATGATGAACAGTTTAGTTACTGTCACTCTCAAAAGTTTTATATCACTGTATTACAAAAACAACAACATCATTGCACAGTTTATTGGTGTTCTCCTTTAGTCTTATTTCATAACTTATTAGAGTAGAGCCATGTGGTGGGTATAGCAATGATTCATTCTCTTATGAATTCTTTATATACAAGAGATCTGTAATACTAAAACTAAAATACTAAAGTATGCAACTAAAGTATGCAATATCTTAATTAATCTATTGAGGTTCAATTAAGTTCTCAATTCAATTTCAACCTATTGAAATGCATATGAGTAAGCAAGCAAGCAAGAACATTGCACAAACATTTACAGAAAGTTGCATTTTTCTTTACACTATAAGTTTTATTATAAAACTATATTAGTCCTGTTATAGAAATGTTGTTCCAACTAATGTAGTTCTACTGTCATTTGTGCATGGTGATCAGCTGGCATCTATGGCCATACCCAACAGCTGTAACATGAAAACTTTTGACAATGTCAGTAGCCTAAATAAAAAGTATGCAATTCTGCAAAAATACTCACATGGACTAATACAAAATGTTGCACACTGTAAAGTAACCTATGTAGCATAACAAAACTTGCAGAGAATGCAGTACTGCAGCTGTATGTTTAGGTGCAAAAGGTTTGGAAAGGAAACTAATAATATTTATTTAATCAAACCTTAGAATTTTAAACATATACAGTCAGGTCCGTAGGTATTTGAACAGTAACACAATTTTCGTAATTCTGCCTCTGTACACCACCACAATGGATTTGAAACGAAGCAATTAAAATGTGATTGAAGTGTAGACTTTCAGCTTCAATTCAAGGGATTAAACAAAAATATTGCATCAACCGTTAAGGAAATACAGCAATTTATTACATAGTCCCTTCAATTCCACATTCTCAAGATAATTGGATAAACTAAAAATAATTATAAATATAATGATTCTTTTAATACTTGGATGCAAACCTTTACAGTCAATGACTGCCTAAAGTCTGGAACCCATGCACATCACCTAATGCTGAGCTTCCTCCCTTGAGATGCATTGCCAGGCCAGTTGCTGCTTGTTTGTAGGTCTTTCTGCCTTCAGTTTATCTTCAACAAGTGAAAAGCATGCTCAGTTAGGTTGAGGTCAGGTGACTGATTCAGCCATTTAACAACATTCAATTTAAGAAACTCTTGGGTTGCTTTCACAATAGGTTTTGGGTCCTCATCTATCTGTACTGTGAAGTGCCATCCTATCATTTTTGCAGCAATTGACTGAATCTGAACAGATTATAGCTGTATACACTTTAGAATTCATCCTGGTACTTTTATCAGCAGTCACATCATGTCAGGACCAGGACTAGAACCCAAACAGATGCTCTATCAATGAACCACAGGACAGGTGATGAACCCAATTGCAAAGATGAACGCAAACATTCTCAACAAACTTAAACAAACTCAAAACAAAAAGGTTTCAATAATCCATAAGGCAAGAAAAGTATTACTTGATGATAGACTGGCCTTAGCACAACTAAACACAGTTATATATACACAAGGTATTGAGACATGGGTGATAGCACTAACACTAATAACAAAGAAAAGGAACACCCTCAGAGGAGGGTGATGATGTATGTACAACCTCTTTGTGTTACTGAGCTCGCCAGTGCACTTCTTCTTTTTAAGAATGTACCAAATTTTTGATTTGGGCACTCCTACAGTTTCTGCTGTCTCTCTGATAGGTCTGTTTTGATTTTTCAACCTAATGATGACCTCCATGCATCAACAACTCTTTGGACCACATACTGACAGTTCTCTGCAAACTGACATGAACGTCTGCAAAATTCAACACTAGGAATCAACTAACTCCAGATCTTTTATCTCCTTAATTTGTCATAAAATAATGAGGAAACTGGCCACAGCTGGCCCTGAAACTGCTTATCAGTCAATTGTCCAATTACTTTTGAGCCCGTGAAAATGGAGGGACTATATATAAAATGGCTGTAATTCCTACATAGTTAATGCAATATTTTTCTTAACCCCCTTGACTTAAAGCTGAATTTCTACACTTCAATCACATCTTGTCATTTCAAATCCATTGTGGTTGTATAAAGAGGAAAAATTAGAAATATTTTGTCACTGTCCAAATATTTATGGACTAGACTGTACATGGAGGGGAAATACGAATTCAGACACTTTTGTTTTTGGTATCTAATATGCTTCCAGTGTGTATATCCACTTCAAATTTACACACATAACATATGGTCCCCTCCAAAAGTATTTGAATAGCATGGCCAATTCTATTGTTTTTGCTATACACTGAAGATATTTGTGTTTGAGTATTTGTGTTTGATATATCAGAATTTTAGCTTTCATTTCCTGATATTTACATCCAGGTGTGCTAAACAACTTAGAACATGGCAGCTTTTGTTTGAACCCACCCATTTTTCAAGTCATCAAAAATACTGAAACGTGTGACTGACAGGTGTTTCCTGTTCCAAAGGTTAGATTGATTGTTTAAACAATTAATAGCTCTGAATGTCTACTCTGGGTTTGATCCCTGGGTTTCACCTGTGAAGACTGCATTTGTTGTTAAAAATGGATAAACCAACATGAAGGCCAGAGAACTGTCTATTGAAGAAAAGCAAACCATTTCATTTTGAAACTGAAAAAAAAAAAAGAAAATTGGGCATAGTCAATACAACAATTAGGAATGTCCAAAAAAAGAAAGAATCTACTGGTGTACTAACAACCACACATCGAACAGGTCTGGAGAAAGAAAACAATAGCTGATGACAGAAACATTGTGAGAATCAGTGACATCACTAACATCCTCCACGGGAAGGTATCACAATACACCTTTGTTAGTATTGATAAAGAGGCCATACAACAAGTTGCAAACCACTCATCAGCAGTAAGAATTGGAAAGCCAGATTGGAATTCACAAAAAAATACAGAGATGAGACACAAAAGTTCTGAAACCAAGATTAACCTCTACCACAGAGATGGAAAGGCCAAAGTGTAGAGAAAGAAAGAATGTGCTCATGATTTGAAACATACAAGCTCATCGGTCAAGCACATTGGAGGTAATGTCATGGCTTGGGCTTGCATGGCTGCTTCTGAAACAGGCTCACTAATCATTATTGATGTAACTCATGATGGTAGCAGGGGCACAGTGCCTTAGTGGTTAGCACGTTCACCTCACACCTCCAGGGTCCCACCGGGGCCATGCGTGTGTGCGGAGTTTGAATCCTGAAATTATGATCTTGAACAGACCTTTGAAATGCTGGGACAATTTCCTGGAGCGTAAGCAAAGTTTCAGGTTCTTGGTAGATAGCCAGACTCTCTCTCCTGCCCTGTAGTCCGGAGCTACTCTGTATTGGATCTTCTGTCGTCTGAGGGCTCTCTCCAGATGTACATGATCTGACTCCCAAACTACTTTTCTTTGGCAAACCACTCTTCTACTGCTGGTATGTCTCCCCATGCTGGGGTCCATGGAAACAATGGTGGTTGGTATCACAGGCAACACTGGAAGGCAGAGACTCTGGATGCTGAGTGAACGAATTCTAAGCGTATTTGGCCCAGGCCTCAATTTGGACTAGTCTGTGACATCATACTTCATTCAATTTAGTTTGTGTTGCTACTGCAACGAGACAGTTGGATGTGTGTGCATTCTTGACACTGTAAGTTCACTTTAATATGCAGTGCCCTCCACTAATATTGGCACCCTTGGTAAATATGGACAAATAATTCTGTGAAACATTGTCTTTTAACAATTAATTGTTGTTTAACCTTTTGATCTTTTGTTAAAAAAATTCACAAAAATACTCAGCTTTCATGGATATCAAACAGTTGAAAACAGTTTTATCCAAAAAATGTGTGTGCCACAATTATTGGCACCCTTTTAGTCAATACTTTGAGCCACCTCCCTTTGCCAAGATAACAGCTTTGAGTCTTCTCCTATAATTCCTGAAGAGGTTGGAGAATACATGGCAAGGGATCTGAGACCATTCCTCCATACAGAATCTCTCCAGATCCTTCAAATTTCGAGGTCCACACTAGTGGACTCTCCAAGTGGAGATTTATTCGGGGCTAATGCCCAGATCAGGTTACACCCCTGAAGATAACTTATACAGAACATTCTGTAATGGTTATCTTTAGATAAGTTTAGACAATTGAGATTTCCTTAAGGCACTGTCAGATCCAGAGGTGGAGCGGGGGGGGGGGGGGGGGTTAGCCTAGTGTAACTAGCTTCATTACAGGTAAGCCATAACCAAACTATCAATATCATAAGTTAGCAGAAACAACCTTCTGTTCCCTTTCAAAAGCGAACTTCGACGTTGTGTTTAGCATAACACTATGGGAGTGCCTCTCACGTGCGACCAGCATCTGAAGCTTGTGTGAAATCATGCCTATTTTATAGGCCTGCCATGATCAGGTGACGCTGCAATTAAGCGCGTCGCGTGATATGAATATGGCACCTGTGAACCGCACCAACAGCCTTTATTATCTTCAGCGAAAGACGGCATGTCAGTTATGTGAGTGAGTGAGTGAGTGAGAGAGAGAGAATTCAGGAAGTGTGTTACTGCTTGCTCCCATTTCATTACAGGGAATAGTGCACACTTTCTGGGTGAAGAATCTAGGGGTGTAGTATGCAATGGCAGCCTCGAGAGGCTGCGCATGGTAATGTCTACATTAAGCAGCTCGGCTCGCAACTTGCGCTCTTCTTGGAAGCTGAAGCAAGTTGGGTTTCACAGCCTCCTGGATCTGGGCTGGCCGCTGCTAAGGCAGCTAGCCGTCTCAGGTTCGAGGGATCTCTTATGGATCCGGAAGAGGAGCCGGAAACGAGTGCTGCTCTATCTCTTGCTGTGTCTTCCGGGTTTGGCTCTCCTCTGGATTTTGGAGCTCGAGTCGCGACTCCTCCTTCCGCTATGGAAAGCCAAGGGGGGGGGCACAAAAATAATAGTAATAATTCCTCTCTGACTCCAAGGAGCCAGAAGCGTGTGCTAAAAAAACTGAGAGCAGCATAGAAAGAGCTGCTTGAAGTGATTACTAAGGCTGGATGAACCTTTTACTCCCCAGTGAAAGTAAATCCCTCACACTGCAGAAACTCATCTTTCTTCCAGATGTGCATGACAAAATATCAGTCTTCTGGGGGAAAACCATGCATAAGCCGTATTTATAACCCCACGATGTTGGATTATTCGGCCATTGTGGGGAATGAACGGCATGGCTATTTAGCTATGCTGAAGATGGAGGAAGCGCTTGCGAGCTACCTCTCTCCATTGACGGCAGGTAATTAAGCGGGCTGGCTTTGCCATCCAAGACACCCTGTAAGGCCACTTGTGGCATTGGTGGGCAAGGCCTATGTGGTAGTAGTCTTGCTTGTGGGTCACTGCAGACAATGACAGTGTTGCAGCCCTACCAAGCAGATCTGCTGAGTGAGCTCGACATATGGCGGCTTTCAGCCAGTTCTTTCCATGTTGTCTCGAGTTCACCCAGGCATCCGCGAGTGGAGCCCGGGCCAGCACTAGTGCGAGGGAGACCTGTGGTCCTGGAAGGTCTGTCAGGCGCCCCATTGGAGCCTTTAGAGTCAGTCTCTCAGAAGCTTCTGACTCTAAAGGTAGCTCTTCTGCTGGCCCTTACATCTCTCAAGTGAATAGGATATCTATAAACTCTCTCTGTTGCCCCTTCCTGCTTTGACTTTGCCCCTGGATTAGCCAAGGCCTTCCTATATCCTAGGCTTATAAGGATATAAGGATTATATTCTTAAAGTGCCTACATCGGCTGCCTACCCTGTGGTGTTGCAGGCTTTCTGCCCTCCTCAATTCCCCACACCGAAACAAGAGAGAATGCACCTGCTGTGTCCAGTAAGGGCTCTCTGTACTTACGTCCACTGCTCCAGCCAGTGGCATAAGCTGGAGCAGCTGTTGGTCTGCTTTAGCGGCGACAGTTGAGGGGATGCTGTGTCAAAGCAACGCATATCTAATTGCATAGTGGAAGCAATCTCTATTGCTTATGAGGCGCGTGGTCTCCCTACGCCTCTGGGCATAAGGATTCATTCCACTAGGGCGGTCACCTCCGCGAGGACTTTGTCCAAAGGGGTAATAGATAATAGAGGCTGATGGTGCGGTTCACAGGTGCCATATTTATATCACGCGACATGCTTAATTGCCACATCATCTGATCATGGCAGACCTATAAAACAGGCATGATTTTACACAAGCTTTAGATGCTGGTTGTGCGCGAGAGGCACTCCCATAGTGTTATGCTAAACGCAACGTCTAGTTCCCTTCTCAGGGAACAAGGTTACATGCGTAACCAGATGTTATATTAGTTAATTTTTTAATACTTCCCGTAATTATCAACAGCATGATTGTTCACACTGGAAATGTTATAGTTAAGCAATATAACATAAGCAAGTGTGTCGTGTTCTCGAACATAATGTTAAGTGACATACAGTACACAATATTGTCTGTTTTTGCTATTTCACCAAAGAAAATAGTTCCCAACAAAGCCAGGATATAATTAATCTGCGTTGTTGAACGAATCAGCTGAATGAACGATTAAAGTGACTCAGCCATTAACACAGCGACTCGCTGCCACCTACTGACGCTTTACTTCATATTTAACGTTAAAAAAAAAAAAAAAAAAAAAAACTAATTTCACATCTATGATGTTAGAATTTGATAAAATTATGCATGAATGTAATAAAATTATGCGATCTATAAGCTTTGAACATGTTTTTATTAGAGTCAAGTTGAATCTAATATAACAACAGGGCAGAGCAGTTAGAAGCGGGAGTGGAGGAACAGTTGATCAGGTAGTCTACATGTATTTATTATTTTTCTTACAAAAAAAATAATAAAAATCAGGAAGCATACCCACACTTCTGTGCATGTTTGCTTTTAATGTTAATTTATATTTTTAAGATTTTGATTTATTTATTTATTTTTGGTGTTGCGTGTAACCACTAGACGCAGCCGCGCTTAAACTTCGAGGCATATATAGTCTAGTAAAGTATATTTATTTGTTAATTTAATTTTTGATCTAATTCTGATTGTTTAATCTGATGTAGCCTACATATGTTACTTAAGTTGGCTTTTTTATTTCTTTGTTAAATTGGAGATGACGTGGAAAAAGAAATGACCCTGTTTGTTTCAAGTGAAGTTGATAAGAAGTTGAAAAATGCATCCGTTTTTATATTTACAATTAATTTTTTTAATGATAGTGTTCATGCAAATTTTTATCTATGAAGAGGCTTCCTTTTGTTTTTTTTAAGTAAATGATAATTACTGTTTTGAATGTCCCAAGATTCATGGTTTGTGATTTTATGTAAACAATGGATCAACAAAAACATGGATTGTGTGCTGATTATTTATTTATATAGACTGATTTGTTTTTATTTATGATTAATGATGCATGAATGTATGAATATTAAAAATAAATGATGAAAATTGAGGTTAAGAGAACCTTAGGGGAACGTTAAGAGAACATTATGGGAACGTTCTACAAACCTTAAAAATGTATGTTCTGTGAACGTTATGGGAACCAAAAAATTGTTAGCTGGGTAGGTGTAGACCTACATATTGTACGTATAGTGTTATGATCCGTTTCGATGTTTTTTTTTTTTTTTTTTTTTTTTTGGGCTAGACAAACTTTATGTTTTTATTATAATGTATTTATTGCAACAACAATATAAAATATATTCCATACTAATACTGTTAGGTCAATGAATTTATGTTTTTAGTTTTAAATGTTTGTTAAGTAAGTCAACTGAAATTATTGTTATTTTTATTTAGGGTTAATAGATATAGGGATATATGGGTAGCTCTATATTACAGCATTAATATTTTTTATATGAGCCAACATGTGATATAACAAGCAATAGCAATATTTAGGGACAGTATAGGAGAATCATTAAATTAAATGTTGAACTCTGGCCTATACTGTACATAAATCAGACATATCGCCAACGTATGAACATCTTATAAACATCTTAAAAAGATCGGATTTACATCATTCATAACTCCTATACATACTCCGCTAATGCTTCATCTCTGAGCGATCCACCGGTGACGTAGGCTATTAGAGACGTAGTACTGAATATGAGCAAAGGCCCTAAATAACACGTCTTCCAGATGAAAAACGGAGATTCTGTTCATGGGGATATGTAATTTTTTTCTTACGTGCGCTCTCATTAATCCAGACCGAGTTTTTTTTTTTTTATATTAATCTTTTATTTGTTATGTATTTTTAATTTATTATTATTGTAAAACTTTATTTAATGTAATTTTAATGTGAAAAGTGCTCAGGTGCATCCTGTTTTCACCGATGATCCTTGAGATGTTTCTACAACTTGATTGGAGTCCACCTGTGGTATATTCAGTTGATTGGACATGATTTGGAAAGGCACACACCTGTCTATATAAGGTCCCACAGTTAACAATGCATGTCAGAGCACAAACCAAGACATGAAGTCTGCAATTGTCTGTAGATCTCTGAGACAGGATTGTATCGAGGGACAGGGTACAGACACAGGGGAAGGGTACAGAAACATTTCTGCAGCATTGAAGGTCCCAATGAGCACAGTGGGCTCCATCATCCGTAATGGAAGAAGTTTGGAACCAGCAGGACTCTTCCTAGAGCTGGCCGCCTGGCCAAACTGAGCGATCGGGGGAAAAGGGCTTTAGTCAGGGAGGTGACCAAAAACCCGATGGTCACTCTGACAGAGTTCTAGCATGTCTCTGTGGAGAAAGGAGAACCTTCCAGAAGAACAACAACCATCTCTGCAGCACTCCACCAATCAGGCCTGTATGGTAGAGTACAATGACACCTAGCACACAGCCAAGATAACAAAGGAGTGGCTACAGGACACCTCTGTGAATGTCCTTGAGTGGTCCAGCCAGAGCCCAGACTTGAACCCAATTGGACATCTCTGGAGATTGGACGATAGGAAATCGATTGGACATCTCTGAAAATGGCTGTGCACCGACGCTCCCCATCCAACCTGATGGAGCTTGAGAGGTCCTGCAAAGAAGAATGGGAGAAACTGCCCAAAAATAGGTGTGCCAAGCTTGTAGCATCATACTCAAAAAGACTTGAGGCTGTAATTGGTGTCAAATGTGCTTCAACAGAGTATTGAGCAAAGGCTGTGAATACTTATGTACATGTGCTTTTTTGTTTTTCATTTTTAATAAATTTGCAAAGATTTCAAACAATCTTCTTTCATGTTGTCATTAATTAGGTATTGTTTGTAGAATTTTGAGGAAAATAATGAATTTAATCCATTTTGGAATTAGGCTGTAACATGACAAAATGTGGAAAAAGTGAAGCGCTGTGAATACTTTCCGGATGCACTGTATAAATAGAACAGAAGAGGGAAAAATTAAGAAAAAGACTTAATTTTTTTTTTTAAAGATCTATTTTAAATTTTTTGAAGGAAAGTAAAACAGAAATGCAGGCATACAACAAGTAGTCAGAAGGCAATCTTTTTAGGTGACATCCACCATGAAATATAGGCCAGTAAATCAGTGTAACATCAATATGGTAACCTAATAAACACAAAGCATCCCTCTAAATAAACAGATTTTAATTTACTTTACACTTTGTGTGGTGCTGCATGGACAAGGTGTCACGATTCCCTCTTGAAGCAGCGTGCTCTAAGCGCGAATGCGCGAGCACCTGCTTTTCGGTTGTTGACTGTAATGACATCTGGACACGTGTGTTTTGTTTATGTTTCTGTCATGTCTCCTCCCTGTTCTGTCATTGGCTGGGATTTCACGTTGGTCTGAATTGCTCTCAGCTGCTAGAGGTTTAGACGCTGAACATGTCCGCATATATACCGCGCGCCTCCCAGCCCACAACGCGGAAGATTAAAGGGTTAGGGTTAGTTTAGCGCGGGTCATAGTCATGGGCCCTGTTTAGAGTTAGTTCGCGCTGGATTATCCGCTTCCAGTCCCTCGTCATAGTTCGTTTCTTGTTCTGTTTATCGACCCTGTTTTCCGTGACCACGACCTAGATTCCTGCCTTGCCCCGTGTATGCCTGTTTGCCAATCGCCTGACCTCTTGCATGTTTATGGATTACGTTTTGGATCACGTTTTGGATTTGTCTGCCTGTCTGTCTTTCAAATAAACAACTGTTCATCCTGCACTTGCATCCGTCCTATCTCTGCTCCGTCACGATTCGTGACACAAGGGAAGTAGTGCTGAAAGAGCTGATATAGCCAAATAATAGGCCAGTAAATAAAGGCGTGTAGGCTTGTACGTGCCTTTATAAACCGCTGAAGCTTGTCACCAGTGCACATTACCCCAAACTGAGAAATCGAGAAGAAGTCCTAAAGAAACCTGCTTTTTTTCAATTACTGCTTACAGGGTAAGTAACTTCACGATGTTTTTTCTTTTTCAGATCTTAACATTTCGATTTCTTTCCCTTTTCCCGTTTTAGTTCACCTTTCCCCTATTTACATCACATAGATAAGCTTATTTTTTGACAGACTGAACTGTAATATATATGTAATATATATGTTATATATATATATATATATATGTATATGTATATGTATATGTATATGTATATATATATGTATATGTATATGTAATATATATATATATATATATATATATATATATATATATATATATATATATATATATATATATATATATATATATATATATATAAAATAATGTCTGATACATCCTGTAGTGATAACAGGTAATATGATTTAATCTTATTGACTAATTAATTGTTTGGTTTGGTTATTTGTGCTCGTTGAGTGCAGGTTATGACAGTTGTAGAATGAACACTTGACTTCATGAGGCTCAATTTCTGTGGCCACTTCCAAACTAAAGGATGATGATTAATGGGATGTATTTCTACTTTTAATTCATTCATTTTTTTCATGACATGATTTTTATTTTTATTTTTATAGTGGCTGTGAGATAAAATGGACATCAAACCACTTTTTCGGAAACTAGGCATAGGTGTACAACTCTTTACATTTCTTTTTGCCCTCCTAGTTCTTGGACTGGTACTATGGGCTTACATTGCCCATGTAAATCTTTTAGCATCCCAGTATGGCATTATGGCCTTTGGCTTTTATGGTCTTCTGCTATGTTTTCATCTACTGGTCCAGAGTATTTTTGCCTTTGTGGAGCACAGGCGGATGCGTACCCGAAAAGAAGCTTGTTCCTACACCAAGACTGTGGGTTTTACCATCTCTGCTTACCAGGAAGACCCAAAGTACCTTTGGGACTGCTTAGAATCAGTTAAGGCACTCTGTTATCCACCTGAGTTGCTCCGGATTGTCATGGTGGTGGATGGTAATACAGAAGAAGACCGCGACATGATGGAGATGTTCCAGGAAATTTCTGCAGATCAGGATCCCAGCTGCTATGTGTGGCAGAACAATTACCACACACACCCAGCTGGGATGGATCCCCAGGAAGATACCCAGCTCAGGAAGGTGGAAGAGATTATAAGAACCAAGCGATGTGTTTGCATTATGCAAAAGTGGGGAGGAAAGAGAGAAGTGATGTACACAGCATTCAAGGCACTGGGATCTTCAGTGGACTACATACAGGTAACTGGGGTTTGATCAGTTTATATCAATAAATGATTTTACACAGAATGAGAGTATGTGTTATATTGTCACTTGTTTCTAGTACAGAAGTTGATCTTTTCTCTTTTTCCATTCCTCTTCTGCTGCATTTTATTCCTCAGGTGTGCGATTCAGACACAAAGCTGGATCCCCTGGCAACAGTAGAACTGGTCAAGGTGCTTGAGAGTAACACAAGATATGGTGCTGTGGGTGGCGATGTGATGATTCTTAACCTGAAAGACTCATACATCAGCTTCATGAGCAGTCTGCGATACTGGATGGCTTTTAATGTTGAGAGAGCATGCCAGTCATTTTTTGACTGCGTCTCTTGCATTAGTGGCCCCTTAGGTAAATGACAAGGATTGTGTGAAGTATTAATTAGTAATGAGTAATAAGTAATTATATAATCAATTAAAAGTATTTAGACCTTAAATCCAATTTTAAATACATAACTAAGATTCATGTAGATAAAAAAAAGAACTTCATAACATATTAAAATATTATATTTAGGCCTCATTGTACTCTTTTCTCTCTTGTTCAGGGCTGTATAGGAATGACCTACTGCAACAGTTTTTGGAAGCTTG
Organism: Ictalurus punctatus; assembly: GCF_001660625.3. Classification (NCBI taxonomy): domain Eukaryota; kingdom Metazoa; phylum Chordata; class Actinopteri; order Siluriformes; family Ictaluridae; genus Ictalurus; species Ictalurus punctatus. Next base: position 7,162,227 of record NC_030416.2, read on the forward strand.
GTACAACCAAACATTTCTTGGCAGACACTGCACTTTTGGAGATGATCGTCATCTTACGAATTGCATGCTGAGCATGGGCTAGGCTACCAAGTAAGTACTGTACTTGACCTCTTGCTTCCATTAGACAATTAGATAATTGTATGAACTGACATTCAATTAATTTAACCCACACAGTAATCTCTGACATGCATACAATAATTACAGTAACATATTTTTATTTTTCTTGTCTCATCAGGTACACAGCTCGCTCAAAGTGCTATACAGAGACACCGTCCCAGTTCCTCCGTTGGTTGAAGCAGCAGATGCGGTGGACCAAGTCATAATTTCGTGAGTGGCTCTACAATGCTATGTGGTGGCACAAGCATAACCTTTGGATGACCTATGAGTCCATTGTGGCTGGAATCTTTCCCTTCTTTGTAACAGCCACCATGATCCTGTTCTGGATGGGTACGCTTTGGAATATCCTGTGGGTCCTTTGCTGCATTCAACTAATTGGGCTGATTAAGGCAGCCTATGCCTGCATCTTGCGACAAAATTTTGTGATGTTCATGTCTCTCTATTCTGCCCTGTACATGACAAGTCTTCTGCCCACTAAGTATTTTGCTATGATTACCATAAATAAGAGCAGTTGGGGCACTTCTGGCCGCTGTAAGCTAGTGGGAAATTACATGCCTCTCCTTCCCCTGTCAATATGGGCAGCCATCCTGCTGAGTGGTTTAAGCTACACAATCTATAGGGAAAGCAAGCAGGACTGGAACTCGGCTGCAAAAAAAGAGATCAAATATTTGATCTATGGTGCTGTGGCATATGTCAGTTACTGGTTTATAATGGTCTTCGTATACTGGATGTGGGTTCGTAGACTGTGCCGAAAACGTTCTCAGGGTTACAATGTGAATGTGTAGTATAATTTTCATGTGCTTTATTTATTTATTTATTTATTTATTTATAGTTTGTTTGTTTGTTTGTTCACTTGTGTGCGCAATGTTTATTTATGTTTTTGTTTATGTTGATTTGTTATGCTTGTTATGGACTGTTTATAACATATTAGGATAATTTGTAAAGCATCCTGCAATATGAAAAAGTTCCACTGTATTATAGAATTTACTCTGTGTTATACAAACTTTGTGAAAGATCAAATTACTTTGTGTTTGAAATGTTGACTGAAACAGTATTTATACTTGTGCACTGTGGCACCTATTTACTATTTCAAATGTATTTATTTCTTTTATTCTGTGACATTATATTGGTGTACATGTGACAGTTGCTGAAAGATCACATCTATTAATGTCAATTGGATGGTTTGAGATAAGGTTACAAGTGTCATGTCACATGTCATTTCCCATCCTGCACAGTAGCCTACAAACATGGCCGCCATGGACTACACTTCCCACACGCAATCACATGTTCACCTTCTTCAGAATACTAATCACACACACCTGTTTCCAATCTCACACACACACACACACACACACACACACACCACAGTGTATATAAGAGACTGCTCAAACACTATGACTTTGCGTAGTATTGAGTTAACTCTTTGCCAAGCGGTTTTTCTTTGTTCTCGTCTCGTTTCATTTTATCTTTATACCTCGTATCTCGTTTCCCGGCTCTGATTCAAACCTCGCCCTATTTATGCCTGTTTGCTGATCGCCTGACCCATTGCCTGTTTTGACCACGCTTCTGTCTAATGATTTGGATTTGTCTGCCTTAATCTCCTTTAATAAAACGTCTTTACCTGAACTTGCTTCCACCTCAGTTACCGCTACATGACAACAAGGCCTAAGGTTACAAGAAAAAAATTGCAATATTTCAAGAATAAAGTCATAGTACTATGACAAAATGGTACATAATGTTCATGTCTTAAAATGAGAGATGGTTAAAGTTTAGAATTTCAGCTTTTATTTCATTGAATTTACAACCCCAATTCCAAAATGTTGGGACAGTATGGAAAATGTTAATACAAAGACAAAAAACAAAGAGGGGTAATTTGTGAATGTACTTTGACTTTATTTAAAATTATATATATATATATGTGTATATGAGACAAGGTATGGTCACAATTTCCCCTCACGGTAAGCACTGGAGCACACAGTGCGAGCACGTGCTTCTGGGTTTCAGTGACACTGATTTTGTTTACTTTTGACAAGTGCGTTTTGTTATGGATTATGTTCTGTCTCCGCCCCAGTATTGTCATTGGTTGTTTCCCGTATGTGTCATGATTAGTTTGTCATTTAAACCCCTCGTGTCTCATTGTACTTCACGAAGTGTTGAGTGTTATCACTGTGCCAAAGCCTTTGTTCATCGTGTTTGGTTTCATGGATTTTGATCTCGCTTCTAGTTTCTCGGGTCGAGGCTCGCCAATCTGCCAACAGATGTGTCAGCGAATAATCCAAGGAATTCAAGGAATCCTGTCAAATCTCGGTGCTTAAAGGGCTAGACCACTCCTGAATGCACGTGATCTCCGATCCCTCAGATGTCACTCTCTCAAAAACCGTCATGAGTCTGTAATAGAGATCCTATCATGGGTTCAGGAATACTTTGCCTCTGCCTCATCTGAGATGGACAGCAGCACAGCGGAATCATGTTTTGTGGTCCGACGAGTCAACATTTCAAATAATTTTTGGACAAAACAGCCGTCGTGTTCTTCGGGCCAAAGAGGAAAAGGACCATCCATGCTGTTATCAGTGTCAGGTCCAGCGTCTGTCATGGAATGGGGGTGTGTCAGTGCCCATGGCATGAGTAACTTGTACATCTGTGAGGGCATCATTAATGCAGAAAGATATGTACACATTTTGGAGCAGCAAATGTTGCCACCCAGAGCAGGACAACGCCAAACTACATTCTGTGTGGATTACAAGCACATGGTTGTGTAAGCAGAGAGTGTGGGTGCTAGCATGGCCTGCCTGAAGTCTTGACCTGTCTCAGAGTGAGAACATGTAGCACATTACAAAGCGCAAAATAAGGCAACAATGACCCCGTACAGTTGCGCAGCTGAAGAAATGCATAATTGATGAATTGTGGAAAATTCTGCTTGCTAAACTTAACCAACTGGTGTCTAAAGTGTGCAAATGCATAATAAGTGTTATTAAAAGAAAAGGTGGTGTTGCACAGTGGAAAACAATGAACTGTGCCATTTTTTGGAGAGTGTTGCAGTCATCAGATTTGAAATGACTCTATATTTTCAAAAATAAATTCACTTCACAAAGTAAAACATCAAATAATGTGTGTCACGTTTCGTGACGCAACAGCGATAAGGTAGGATGCAAGCGCAGGTTGAACAACAGTTTTATTTAAAGAGAGACAGGCAGACAAATCCAAAACGTGATCCAAAAACGTAATCCAGTAACATGCAAGGTTCAGGCGATCGGCAAACAGGCATAAACGAGGCAAGGCAAGAATCAACGTCATGGTCCTGGGTATATACAGGGTCATAAACATAAACAGCAGGGAGGGACTGGTAGCGGAGAAACCAGCGTGAACTTAACAAACGAAACTAAACATGACATGAACTATGAACTAAGACTAAGACTATCAATCAAAACGTGAAACTATGGACTGCGACTGTGGTTATCTATCGTAAGGACTCTAAACTAATCGACTATCTAACTCATTCAACATTCCGCATTGTGTGCTGGGAGGCGCGCGGTATATATGCGGAGATAATCAGCCTCGTAATGGCTGACGGCTGAGGAGGATTCAGACACACGTGAGCCTACAACCAATGACAGAACGGGGAGGAGACATGACAGAAACATAAACAAATGCACGTGTCGAAATGTCACGATTGTCCACAAGGGAAAAGCAGGTGCTCGCGCACCTGCTCGTGCACGCACGCTCACATGCTCCACAGCGCGCTGCTTAAAGGGGAACTCGTGACAGAACCCCCCCCCCAAGGGCACTACTCCCGGAGTGCCATGAAACATCCATCTCCATCGGTGGCCCCGGCCCCCTGGGCAGAATGTCCCAAGCAGAGCCTGGAGACCGCACGGCGTTCTTGGCAGAGCGACATCCTCAGCTGAACAGGTAGGCAGAGCGACGACCACAGCCGGGCAGACAGGCTGAGCTACGTCCTCGGCGGAGCATGAAAGTGGAGCGACGTCCTCGGCGGAGCATGAAGGCAGAGCGACGACCACAGCCGGGCAGGCAGGCTGAGCGAAGTCCTAAGCAGAGCATGAGGGCAGAGTGACGACCACAGCCGGGCAGGCAGGCTGAGCGACGTCCTCGGCAGAGCGACGACCACAGCAGGGCAGGCAGGCTGAGCGAAGTCCTCGGCGGAGCATGAAAGTGGAGCGACGTCTTCGGCTGAACAGGGAGGCTGAGCGACGACCTCAGCTGAACAGGAAGGCTGAGCGACGTCCACAGCTGAAGAGGGAGGCTGAGCGATGTCCACAGCTGAAGAGGGAGGCTGAGCGACGACCTCAGCTGAACAGGGAGGCTGAGCGACTTTGAGGTAGCTGAACAGTGGGGAATCCTTGAGACCGGTAGGAGATGGAGTGACGTCTCACGGAACGTGGAGGCAGAGCGACGTTCTCCACTGAACATGAAGGCTGGCGAGAGCCATAATAGGGGAGAGAGAGTGGGAATTGGTCTCCGCCCTGACCACAGACTCCCCCTCCTGTCGGTGTGGCATGGCGTAGTCCTTTGTGAACATTGCCGGTGGTGACCTGGTGCATGGTCTGTCCCGCCGCGGCAGCCCGAGTATGCGGCCATTCTGAGCGAGTAGTTCATCTGTCCTTCTTCCCTGCTCCAATAGTCCTCTATACCACTCCTCATATGCTGCAAACCAGGCGTCCATCTTGGTGATCTGCTGCTTCTGATAAATGGTCTTTCGTTCTGTCACGTATCAAGGTTGCAGCTCTGGAGTTGAGATCACCTCATAGATCTCAGGCTGGGGCTCTGAGGTCACCAGGTGAACCCTGGGCATGGGCAGAACTTGTGCAGCCGTGTCGGTAGACTCGGGCATGAGCAGAACTTGGGCGGCCGAGTCGGTAGTCGGTAGACTCGGGCCTGAGCAGAACTTGGCTGTGTGTATCGGCAGACTCGGGCGTGAGCAGAACTAGGCTGTGCGTGTTGGCAGACTCGAGCGTGAGCAGAACTTGGCTGTGCGTGTCGGCAGACTCGGGCTTTGGCAGAACTTGGGTGGTCGTGTAGGTAGTCTTGGGCGTGGGCTGAACTTGGGTGGTCGTGTCGGTAGATTTGGGCATGGGCTGAACTTGGGCGACCGGGTCGGTAGACTGGGCGTGGGCTGAACTTGGGCGACCGAGTCGGTAGACTTGGGTGTGACATCAGGAACTTGAGACTTGACTTGGACTTCCGAGACTGGAGCCTTGACTTGGACCTCAGGGACTTGAGATTTGACTTGGACTTGGACCTCAGGGACTTGAGATTTGACTTGGATTTCAAAGACTGGAGAATTGACTTGGACCTCAGGGACTTGAGACTTGACTTGGACCTCAGGGACTTGAGACTTGACTTGAACTTCAGAAGCTTGAGACTTGACTTGAACTTCAGAAGCTTGAGACTTGACTTGAACTTCAGTGACTGGAGACTTGACTTGGGCCTCAGGGACTTGGTTGTCCGTGTTAACATCAACTTGGTGGCTCATCCGCTCATAATGCATATGGAATGGAAGATCAGCACTGTTCACCACATTAACTCCCTTCAACAGCTCATCCAAGTTGTAGCTCTGCCCTGGTTCTCCAAACTCCCTCAGAAACAAGTCCAAAAACTGCCTACTGTCCTCCAGTACCCGGGGTCTCATGGCTGCTACTCGCTGTGCCCACTTGCGAGCTGGGCCAAAAAATCAGGACATCATGAACTTAATCCATTGTCCCACCCTTGGCTTCGGGTCAAACAGGCTTGAGAAGTAACTCTGGCAGTCTATCATAAAATAGTCCGGATAACCAAAGAAGCCATCATACCAATTGGGAAGGTCCATGAAAGTCCATTGCGAGAACTGCATAGAATCCAATGCGGGGATGATTGGCGTGGACCTCCAGGTTCTGCGTTCTCGTGCTGCATCCATAATAGGCGGAATGTTCTGTCACGTTTCGTGACACAACGGAGATAAGGTAGGATGCAAGCGCAGGTTGAACAACAGTATTATTTAAAAAGAGACAGGCAGACAAATCCAAAACGTGATCCAAAAACGTAATACAGTATCATGCAAGGTTCAGGTGATTGGCAAACAGGCATAAATGAGGCAAGGCAGGAATCAACATCGTGGTCTCGGGATACAGGGTCGATATACCAAACATGAAACATAAACAGCAGCGAGGGACTGGTAGCGGAGAAACCAGCGTGAACTTAACAAACGAAACTAAACATGACATGAACTATGAACTAAGTCTTAGTCTTAGTCTTAGTCTAAGACTAAGACTAAGACTAAGACTATGAATCGAAACGTGAAACTATGGCCTGAGACTGTGGTTACCTATCGTAAGGACTCTAAAGTAATCGACTATCTAACTCATTCAACATTCCGCGTTGTGTGCTGGGAGGCGTGCAGCATATATGCGGAGATAATCAGTCTCGTAATTGCTGACGGCTGAGGACGATTCAGACACATGTGAGACTACAACCAATGACAGAACGGGGAGGAGACATGACAGAAACATAAACAAATACATGTGTCGAAATGTCACGATTGTCCATAAGGGAAAAGCAGGTGCATGCGCACCTGCTCGTGCACACGCGCTCACATGCTCCACAGCGCGCTGCTTAAAGGGGAACTCATGACAATGTGTTAATAATATGTTTTCAATATAGTATAGGTTAGAATATTAATTAATTAATAGAATATTCAAATGACTCTTTTTTTTTGGCATTTTCCATACTTTCCATACTTTTTCGGAATTGGGTTTGTATATGTAGATATGTTAAACAACATATAACACAGCACATTTTGTATCAGACCACCCAATTTTTAGGCAAACAAAAATATTGGAAAATCTGACGGATAGGTGCTACTTGTTACCCAGGTGTGTCCTGTTAGATTGACAGTAAATAGCTCTGAACATCTACTTTTGGTTTTAGCCTTCAGTTTCACCTGTGCATTTGGAGTTACAAAGGATAAACCAACATGAGGATGGGTTCCCTCTTGAGTATGGTTGCTGTCATGGATGCTTCCTCATATCATCTCAAGGAGTTTTTCCTTGCCACCTTTGCATGCTCATTAGGAATAAAGTCATACATTTAAAATATATATCCTGAATTTATATATTTCTGTAAAGCTGCATTGGGACGATATGCATTGTTAAAAGCGTTATACAAATAAAACTGAATTGACATTAATTGAATTGAACATGAAGATCAGATATGGTCTGGTCTGCACTTATATAGTGCTTTTTTAACCTTAGCGGTTCCAAAGCACTTTATATTCACCCATAGACACACACACATCAATGGTAGCAGAGCTGCCATGCAAGGTGCTAACTTGCCATTGGGAGCAACTTGTTGTTCAGTGTCTTGCCCATGGACACTTCAGCATGTGGAGTCATGTGGGCCAGGAATCAAACCGCCAACCCTACAATTAGTGGACAACCCACTCTACCACCTGAGCCACAGCCGCCCAATATAGCTGTCTATGGCAGAAAAACACGCCATTTTGAAGCTAAGAAAGAGAGAAAATCAATCAGAGGCATTGCACATACATGGGGCATAGCCAATACAACAATTTGGAATGTCCTGAAAAGGAAAAAAAAGACTGGTGTACTGAGCAACAGACACCGAATGGATTGGCCAAGGAAAACAACAAGAGCTGATGACAGAAACATTGTGAGAGCTGTGAAGAAAAATCCAAAAACAATTGTCAGTGACATCAACAACCTGCACAGAGCAGGCTTGAAGGGATCACAATCTACCATTCGAAGATTTGAGAGCAGTAATATAGAGGCCATACCACAAGATGCAAACCACTAGTCAGCAGTAAAAATCAGAAGGCCAGATTGCAATTCCCAAAGAAATACAGAGATGAGCCACAAACATTCTGAGATTAATTAAGATTAAGATTAACTTCTACCAAAGTGATGGAAAGGCGATAGAGTGTGCAAGCAAAAGTATCTGTGTGTGTGTGTGTATTATATAGATATACACACACGCACACACACACACACACACACACACACACACACACACACACACCCTCATTAGCAAGTCAGTGTGCGGGTGTGTGTACATGCACCAAAGTTTAGTTTAATGCAAAAGAGAATTATTTTGGGTTTAATATTTGCTTTTGGGATAGAAACTGATCACTGAGGTGTTTTTGAATTGTTTTAGAATTTCTAAGAAAATGGCTCATGTTCAAGTATGTTGAAGCAATTGGGAAAAACTATAAATATAATATTTCTGACTCTGCTTTCCTCCCCCAGTCAAAAGACATGCATGGTAGGCTGATTGGCTAAGTGTCTGTAGTGTATGAATGGGTGTGTGAATGTGTACGTGATTGTGCCCTGCGATGGATTGGCACCCTGTCCAGGGTGTACCCCGCCTACACTCCACGTTCCCCACAACCCAGTAGGACAAGCAATATAGAAAATGGATGGATGGATATTTCTGATTTTTCACATTTGCTGTTGTGTTCCTGAATTTGCTCTTGTGTTTTTTTTTTTTTTTTGTTTTGTTTTTTGTTATGTTTCTGAATTTGCCGTGTTGTTTTGGTTTTGCTGTTCCATTTTCAGATTTCTTGTTGTGTTTATGAATTTCCTGTTCGTTTATTAATGTGTTTTGCACTTATAGCCCACCCCATTACAGTTAAAGCAATGCTTAATGAAAGCATGGAATTAGTCAAAAAGAAAACATCTGTCCAGTCATTGTGGGCGGATTCTGACAAAAAGACTATTTTAATTCTCTGACAAATGCATCCCACCCATCCTGTCTTATTCTCATTGCTTGCGCAGAAGGTCCTGGTGATTTTTTCCCCATGGGTTTTGGCTGCATATCTGTGATTGATTAATTGAGAAAGATTAGTTATTTAAATAAATAGGAAAATGTTTGCATCATACTCCAACCATACTTGAAAACATAGGGTAATATCTATTAAATCCAGGACTCTCTGAGAAGAACTGGGCTGGTAGCAAAGATAATGTCTACAATCTGGTATCTTCTCCACTCACTGTTAATCCCGCACAAAATATAAGTTTATTTATAGTGCTACCAATTTTACAGCCTTTGTAGTTGTCTAAATATGTATTTTAGTCAGTATCATAAACAGAAAATCACAACACACACAAGCTACAAGTGACTAATGTTAACCTGTGTGGTCTTATATATTAGGCAGATTATAACACTGTTCTAAATGTCAGAAAATATGCAATTTGCATTCATGTCACAGCCAGAACTACATTGGATATAAAAGGTCTAAGCACCCATGTTAAAATGAGAAGTTTTTGTGATGAAAAAAATTAAACCACGACGTTAAATCATGTCAGAACATTTCCCACCCTCAATGTGATCAACAAAAACATGGATTGTGTGCTGATTATTTATTTATATAGACTGATTTGTTTTATTTATGATTAATGATGCATGAATATTAATGATGTATGAATATTAAAAATAAATGATGAAAATTGAGGTTAAGAAAACCTCAGGGGAACGTTAAGAGAACATCATGGGAACGTTCTACAAACCTAAAAAAAAAAAAAAAAAAACTTTATATATTTCCTAAAAGAAAGATTTCTTGGCTTACCAAAAACAAATCTTAAAAATGTATGTTCTGGGAACACTATGAGAACCAAAACTTGTTAGCTGGGCAGTTGTACATTTGTATTGTGTTAAGATCCGTTTCAGTCTGTTTTTGTTGTTGTTGTTGTTGTTGTTGTTGTTTTGCTAGACAAACTTTATGTTTTTATTATAATGTATTTATTGCAGCAATAATATAAAATGGATTCTATACTAATACTGTTAGGTTAATGAATTTATGTTTTTAGTTTTAAATGTTTGTTAAGTAAGTCAACTGAAAATATCTATATTTTTTATTCAGGGTTAATAGATAGAGGGGTATATAGCTCTATATTACAGCACTAATATTTTTTATATGAGCCAACATGTGATATAACAAGCAATAGCAATATTTAGGGACGGTATAGGAGAATCATTAAATTAAATGTTGAACTCTGGCCTATACTGTACGTAAATCAGACATATCGCCAACGTATGAACATCTAAATGAATAAATGTAAATGGAATGGCCAAGTCAGTAGTGTAATTTTCCCCTCTTTCAATCTTCTTTGTATAGTGCCACACCACTATCATGGTATTAGGGCTACATATTCTGTAATAATAAATGAGGCCTAATTAAAGTTATGCGTTATAATTTTGAATTTTGATTAACAAAATCACAAAAAGCAATGTTTTGTGACTGAACTCCTTAAGAACTAATTTCTTCCTTTACACGTCCCTAATACCCCGCCCGTTCACTGGATGACGAATCAAGCCAAACTTGTTTAATTTTTAGAATAAGGGAGCAGCAGTCTCACATCAACAGCCTGATATCTGAGTGTTACTCAATGTGCGTGAAGAGCTATAAATAGAACAGAAGAGGGAACATTGAGAAAAAGATTTATTTTATTTATGTTTTTATTTTTATTTATTTTTTTTATTTTAAATTTTTTGAAGGAAAGTAAAACAGAAATGCGGGCATACAACAAGTAGCCAGAAGTCAATCTATTCAGGTGACATCCACCACGAAATGTAGTAAATCGGTGTAACATCAATATTGTAGCCTAATAAACACAAACCATCCCTTTAAATAAATAGATTTTAATTTACTTTACACTTTATGTGTGGTGCTGCATGGACGAGGGAAGTAGTGCTGAAAGAGCTGATATGGGCAAATAATAGGCAGTACATCATCATCATCATCATCATCATCATCATCATCATCATCATAATAATAATAATAATAATAATAATAATAATAATAACAACAACAACAACAACAACAACAACAATAATAATAATAATAACAATAATAATAATAACTCATCATCATCATCATCATCATCATCATCATCATCATCATCATCATATGTAGATAATTAAATATACAAACTTTCAAATTGAGTACTTTCAGTAAACTAGTTTTTAAAATGTATGCCAGAGAAAGTACTCCTAACCTACAACAGCAATTTGCCAACAATTACTATTTTGAATTTATGAATGAACAGATTTAAATGTATTGATGAATGGATGAAATGAAAGTTGCACGGACAAATCATTTAAGAGATGTTCGTCTTATGCAGGTGACTCGGGATGGGTCGATGACGTTAACGGTACCAAACCTGCTCAAGAGTTATGAAGGCAAACTCTGCATAGTTTTGATTATGATGACAGATCTGATGATTTTTCAGCTTGATATATGAGGATAGGTTCCACTGACGTAGGCTTCTGTACGCATATCATTCTGTGTCACCACACGCAGAAGTCTCGTTTTCAACTTTTTTTTTTCTCTCTCTCGAAGGCGTGTAGGCTTGTACGTGCCTTTATAAACCGCTGAAGCTTGTCACCAGTGCACATTACCACAAAGGGAGAAATCGAGTCAGAAGTCCTAAAGAAACCTGCTTTTTTTCAATTACTGCTTACAGGGTAAGTAACTTCACGATGTTTTTTTCTTTTTCAGATCTTGACTATCAGAGTCTTAACATTTTGATTTCTTTCCGTTTTCCCGTTTTAGTTCCCCTTTCCCCTATTTACATCATATAGATAAGCGTATATTTTCTTTTGAATTATTTGAACGACAACATTGATCAGACTGAACTGTAATAAAGTTGTTTTAAAAAAAAAAATGTCTGATACATCCTGTAGCGATAACAGGTAATACGATTTAATCTTACTGACTAATTAATTGTTTGGTTTGGTTATTTGTGCTCGCGCACTAATTAGTGCACAAAACTATGTACTAAGGACTAAGCACTTTTAAGGTCAACGTAATTGGGTATTTTCCTATTGAAATATCTAATTACAAATTACTGTTACACTTTAAAACTGGCCTATCCTCCTTGCTAAAATCTCAACATTTGTGTTCTCTGTTAAATATTTTTTTCATGACATGATTTTTTTTTTTTTTTTGTAGTGACTGTGAGATAAAATGGACATCAAACCACTTTTTCGGAAACTAGGCATAGGTGTACGAATCTTCTTTACATTTCTTTTTGCCCTCCTAGTACTTGGACTGGTACTATGGGCTTACATTGCCCATGTAAATCTTTTAGCATCCCAGTATGGCATTATGGCCTTTGGCTTTTATGGTCTTCTGCTATGTTTTCATCTACTGGTCCAGAGTATTTTTGCCTTTGTGGAGCACCGGCGGATGCGTACCCGAAAAGAAGCTTGTTCCTACTCCAAGACTGTTGGTTTTACCATCTCAGCTTACCAGGAAGACCCAAAGTACCTTCGGGACTGCTTAGAATCAGTTAAGGCACTGTGTTATCCACCTGAGTTGCTCCGGATTGTCATGGTGGTGGATGGTAATACAGAAGAAGACCGCTACATGATGGAGATGTTCCAGGAAATTTTTGCAGATCAGGATCCCAGCTGCTATGTGTGGCAGAACAATTACCACACACACCCAGCTGGGATGGATCCCCAGGAAGATACCCAGCGCAGGAAGGTGGAAGAGATTATAAGAACCAAGCGATGTGTTTGTATTATGCAAAAGTGGGGAGGAAAGAGAGAAGTGATGTACACAGCATTCAAGGCACTGGGATCTTCAGTGGACTACATACAGGTAACTGGTGTTTAGATAAGTTTATATCAATAAATGATTTTACACAGAATGAGAGTATGTGTTATATTGTCACTTGTTTCTAGTACAGAAGTTGATCTTTTCTCTTTTTCCATTCCTCTTCTGCTGCATTTTATTCCTCAGGTGTGCGATTCAGACACAAAGCTGGATCCCCTGGCAACAGTAGAACTGGTCAAGGTGCTTGAGAGTAACGCAAGATATGGTGCTGTGGGTGGCGATGTGATGATCCTTAACCTGAAAGACTCATACATCAGCTTCATGAGCAGTCTGCGATACTGGATGGCTTTTAATGTTGAGAGAGCATGCCAGTCATTTTTTGACTGCGTCTCTTGCATTAGTGGCCCCTTAGGTAAATGACAAGGATTGTGTGAAGTATTAATTAGTAATGAGTAATAAGTTATTATATAATCAATTAAAAGTACTTAGACCTTAAATCCAATTTTAAATACATAATTAAGATTCATGTAGACAAAAAAAGAACTTCATAGCATATTAAAATATTATATTTAGGCCTCATTGTTCTCCTTTCTCTCTTGTTCAGGGCTGTATAGGAATGACCTACTGCAACAGTTTTTGGAAGCTTGGTACAACCAAACATTTCTTGGCAGACACTGCACTTTTGGAGATGATCGTCATCTTACGAATCGCATGCTGAGCATGGGCTATGCTACCAAGTAAGTACTGTACTTGACCTCTTGCTTCCATTAGACAATTAGATAATTGTATGAACTGACATTCAATTAATTTAACCCACACAGTAATCTCTGACATGCATACAATAATTCAGCAGTAACATATTTTTATTTTTCTTGTCTCATCAGGTACACAGCTCGCTCAAAGTGCTATACAGAGACACCGTCCCAGTTCCTCCGTTGGTTGAACCAGCAGATGCGGTGGACCAAGTCATATTTTCGTGAGTGGCTCTACAATGCTATGTGGTGGCACAAGCATAACCTTTGGATGACCTATGAGTCCATTGTGGCTGGAATCTTCCCCTTCTTTGTAACAGCCACCATGATCCGACTGTTCTGGATGGGTACGCTTTGGAATATCCTGTGGGTCCTTTGCTGCATTCAACTGATTGGGCTGATTAAGGCAGCCTATGCCTGCATCTTGCGACAAAACTTTGTGATGATGTTCATGTCTCTCTATTCTGCCCTGTACATGACAAGTCTGCTGCCCACTAAGTATTTTGCTATGATTACCATAAATAAGAGCAGTTGGGGCACTTCTGGCCGCCGTAAGCTAGTGGGAAATTACATGCCTCTCCTTCCCCTGTCAATATGGGCAGCCATCCTGCTGAGTGGTTTAAGCTACACAATCTATAGGGAAAGCAAGCAGGACTGGAACTCAGCTGCAAAAAAAGAGGAGATCAAATATTTGATCTATGGTGCTGTGGCATATGTCAGTTACTGGTTTATAATGGTCTTCGTATACTGGATGTGGGTTCGTAGACTGTGCCGAAAACGTTCTCAGGGTTACAATGTGAATGTGTAGTATAATTTTCATGTGCCTGCTTTATTTATTTATTTATGTATGTATTTATTTATTTATTTATTCATAGTTTGTTTGTTTGTTTGTTCACTTGTGTGCACAATGTTTATTTATGTTTTTGTTGATTTGTTATGCTTTTTATGGACTGTTTATAACATATTAATATAATTTGTAAAGCATCTTGCAATATGAAAAAATTCCAGTGTTATAGAATTTACTCTGTGTTATACAAACTGTGTGAAAGATCAAATTACTTTGTGTTTGAAATGTTGACTGAAACATTATTTATATTAGTGCACTGTGGCACCTATTTACTATTTCAAATATGTACCCTTGTCCTTTAACAATCTAGTTATGCTGATAAGAGTTGTAATGTACTTGAGGCAAACTGTAGTCAGTAGATTCTGTTTAGCAATGCAAAATTTTCATTAAATTTTTATTTCTTTCATTCTGTGACATTATTTTGGTGTACATATGACAGTTGCTGAAAGATCACATCTATTAATGACAATTGGATGGTTTGAGATAAGGTTACAAGTGTCATGTCACAGCAAACCAGTGACTACATTTCCCATCCTGCACAATGGCCTACAAACATGGCCACCATGGACTACACTTCCCACATGCAATCACATGTTTACCTTCTTCAATACTAATCACACACACCTGTTTCCAATTACGCACACACACCACAGTATTATAAGAGACTGCTCAAACACTATGACTTTGTGTAGTATTGAGTTAACGCTTAGCCAAGCAGTTGTTCTTTGTTCTCGTCTCGTTTCATGTTTATTGACCTCGTTTCCCGACTCTGATTCAAGCCTCACCCTATTTATGCCTGTTTGCTGATCGCCTGACCCATTGCCTGTTTTGACCACACTTCTGTCTAATGATTTGGATTTGTCTGCCTTAATCTCCTTTAATAAAACTTCTTTACCTGCACTTGCTTCTGCCTCAGCCACTGCTACATGACAACAAGGCCTAAGGTTACAAGAAAAAAACTGCAATATCCCTCCATCAATCTTCTATACCGCTTATCCTTTTCAGGGTCACAGGGAAACCTGGAGCCTATCCCAGGGAGCACTGGGCACAAGGCAGGGTACACCCTGGACAGGGTGCCAATCCATCACAGGGCACAATCACATACACATTCACCCACAACGGAAACTTTGGACATGCCAATCAGCCTAATATGCATGTCTTTGGACTGGGGGAGGAAACCGGAGTACCCGGAGGAAACCCCCGCAGCACGTGGAGAACATGGGCTAAGGTGGGAACATGTACACACAGGGCCAAGGTGGGACTCAAACCCCCAACCCTGGAGGTGTGAGGCGAACGTGCTAACCAATAAGCCACCGTGCACCCCAAAAATTGCAATATTTCAAGAATAAAGTCATAGTAATATGACAAAATGGTGCATGTCTTAAAATGAGAGATGGTGAAAGTTTAGAATTTCAGCTTTTATTTCTTTGAATTTACAACCCCAATTCTGAAAAGTTGGGACTATGGAAAATGCTAATAAAAATAAAGAGGAGTAATTTGTGAATGTACTTTGTCTTGTATTTAAACAAAAAATGTATCAAGACCAGATATTTGATATTTTACTAAATCAACTACATAGCTGTTTTTTTTAAAAAATGTATTTTGAAATTGATGCATGCAACACATTCCAAAAAAGTTGGGACAGGGACAATTTAGGACTAGCGATGTGACAAGTTGAAATAAGAAGGTGATGTGAAACAGGTGAGGCAATAATCTAATCATAGTATCTAAGGAACCTCCAAAAAACCGGTTTGGACCTTGAAGAGCAAGGATGGGTTGAGGCTCGCCAATCTGGCAACAGATGTGTCAGCGAATAATCCAACACTTTTAGAACAACATTCCCCAACGACAAATCGGCAGGATTTGGGGCATTTCAACTTGTTCAGTGCACAATAAAAGATTCAAGGGATCCAATCAAATCTTGGTGCATAAAGGGCAAGGCCGAAGACCACCTCTGAATGTGTGTGATCTTTAATCCCTCAGATGTCACTGTCTTAAAAACTGTCCTGAGTCTGTAATGGATATCCTGACATGGGTTCTGGAATACTTTGGCTTGGTCTCATCTGAGATGGACAGTAGCACAGTGGAATCATGTTTTGTGGTCTGATGAGTCAACATTTCAAGTGGTTTTTTGACAAAACAGCTGTCATGTTCTCCTGGCCAAAGAGGAAAAGGACCATCCAAGCTATTATCAGAGGCAATGCAGTCCACAGCCATAGCCTCTATGCACGCTCACCCCGCAAGACTCCATTACTAAAGAAAAGGCATGTCAATGCTCGTTTAATGTTTGCTACAACTCATTTGGACAAGCCTATGAAATACTGAGAGAGTGTAGTCTGGACAGCCGAGAGCAAAATTGAACGTTTTGACTGTCATACTACAGACCATGTTTGGAGAAGAAATGGCACTGCACATCACCCTAAAAACACTATACGAACAGTGAAGTCCTTCATATAATTGAAGGAATGATGAATGGAGCCCTTTACCAGGTGATTCTTGAGAAGAGTCAGCTGTCATCCACCAGGATGATGAAGATGAGACATGGGTGGACCTTCCAGCAGGACAACAATCCAAAGCATACAGCAAAGGAAACTCTCAGTTGGTTTCAGAGAAAAAAAAAATTAAGGTGTTAGAATGACCCAGTCAATCACCTGACTTGAATCCAATTGAACAAGATTTAAAGACAATATGTTTTTAAGAATGGGCCAAAATCACACATTAATAATGCAGCCAATTAATTTCTTCATACAGGAAGTGTCTTGAAGCTGTCATTAAAAACAAAGGTTTCTCCACTAAGTATTAAATAAATTTCTGTTAGTGTGTTCAATACTTTTTTCCTGTGTCACTCGTCTTTATTAGCCACAACTTCATTTATGACCGTTAATGTTTGAATTTCTTTATATGTGTGGATTTCTTGAGATAATACTAAAGTCTGGTGAAAATTTCATGTCAATAGCCTCATAGGAAATATATTTTCTAAAAAAAAAATGTTTATGCCTTCAATACCTATTTCCCCTGCTGTACATGTTTGCACCTATTTACCCTCATTAGCAAGTCAGTGTGCTGGTGTGTTAATTATTAAGTTCATTATTTTGGGTTTAATGTTTGCTTTTGGGATGTAAGCCGATTAGTGAGGTGTTTTGGGATTGTTTTTTAACTTCTGAGAAAATGGCGCATGTTCAAGTATGTTGAATCAAAATGTTGAATATAATGATATTTCTGACACCGGTTTCCTCCTCGAGTCCAAAGACATGCATGGTAGGCTGATTGGCATGTCCAAAGTGTCCGTAGTGTATGAATGGGTGTGTGAATGTGCCTTGCGATGGCTTGACACCCTTGTACCCCATGCTCCCTGGGATAGGTTTCAGGTTCCCCAGGACCCTGTGGCATAAGCAGCATAGAAAATGGATGGATGGATGGATATTTCTGATTTTGCTGTTGTGTTCCTGGATTTGCTCTTGTGTTTTGAATTTTTTTGTTAGGTTTCTGTATTTGCTGGTGTGGTTTTGGTTTTGCTGTTCCATTTTCAGATTTCTTGTTGTGTTTATGAATTTCCTGTTCGTTTATTAATGTGTTTTGCACTTATAGACCACCCCATTACAGTTAAAGCAATACTTAATGACAGCATGGAATTAGTCAAAAGGAAAACATCTGTCCAGTCATTTTGGGTGGATTCTGACAAATAGAGTATTTTAATCCTCTGACAAATGCAGCTCACCCATCCTGTCTTATTCTCATTGCTTGCGTCAGAAGGTCATGGTGATTTTTCCATTGGGTTTGGGCTGCATATCTGTAATTGGTCGATTGAAGAAGATTAGTTATTTAAATAAAAAGGAAAATGTTTGCATCATACACTCCAACCATACTTGAAAACATAGGGTAATATCTATTAAATCCAGGACTCTCCGAGAAGAACTGGGCTGGTAGCAAAGATAATGTCTACTATCTGATATCTTCTGCATTCATTTTTAATTCCCCACAAAATATAAGTTTATTATAGTGCTACCAGTTTTACAGCCTTTGTAGTTGTCTAAATATATATTTTAGTCAGTATCATAAACCGAAACCACCACAACACACACAAGCTACAAGTGACTGATGTCAACCCGTGTGGTCTTATATATTAGACAGATGGTAACACTGTCCTAAATGTCAGAAAATATGCAATTTGCATTCATGCATATAGCCAGAACTATATTGGATATAAAAGGTCTACACACCACTGTTAAAATGAGAAGTTTTTGTGATTAAAAAAATTCAACCACAACGTTAAATCATATCAAAACATTTCCCACCTTCAATGTGAAATTACAGTGTATAGAAATTAAGTGAAAAAACAAATTAGAAACATTTTAGGGACAAACAGTGAAAATAAAAAAAGTTACAATAACCTTGTTGCATAAGTATGCACACCGTTTTATAATTGGGGATGTGGCTGTGTTCAGAATGAACCAATCACATTCAATAAAAAGAATTATCATCAGAGGTGGGCAGAGTAGACAAATATTTTAGTCAGCAAGTAAAAATACTCATAAAAATAATTATTTATGTAACAGTAAAAATAATAATTTTAATAATTACTTGAGTAAGAGCAATAAATTATCAGATGAGAAGACTACTCAAATAGCAAGTTACTAGCCACTTCCAATCTGATTCCAATGAAGGGAATATCCTGAATCTCAGATTACATGGAGAACTGTAATTCACACCTCTCCTTGAAAGTCTGTCTGTTCTGTTTATATGCTATTAAACCTGGGTTCAATATCCCCGTCCTGTGATGGGTACAATAACACATAACCTGTCATTTTCAACACAAAATCGCACACACACACCCCAAAAAACAAACATCTTCCCAACAGTTGACTGTAATTTTTAACACAAACTTGGCAGTATCTGCATTTAAACAAGACAACAGCGAACAAAAGAACAGACTATGGACCGGAGTGTGTGTGTGTCTTGACATCTTTTTTCATGGGCTAAGTCCTGGAAGATAATGGCCAAAGAGGGTAATGAAGCAAGCCTGTCGATGGAGGCAGGACACCCACCCCCCCTTTGGCCATTATCTTCCAGGACATAACCCGCAAAAAAGTAGGGTTTTTTGCGTCCGCAAACCTCTTTATTAGACCCGCAACCTCATTACACATGATATAAACGATTATTTTTTAAAAGTACATATATTCATTAACATTTAACAGTAACAGAGGAAGGCCACCGAATGTAGCAAAGTAAAAATACATTTCTGTGATAAATTTTTTTTTACTTAAGAGTAAGTATATATATGGCCAGTTAAACAAAAGTAATTTTTTTTTCAAAAAGTTACTCAAGTAAATGTAGCAAAGTAAATGTAGCATGATACTACCAACTCTGAATATCATATAGCTGATATCGAAATTATTCTGATTAACCCCAAATAAAGACCAGCTGATTTTCTTGAAATTTACTGGCTTTGACTCTTGACTGCTGAAACCATGGTCTGTAAAGAGCTGACAGAGCCTGTGGAGCTTTTTGTACCCCAGGAGAGGAGTACAAAAAAAAACAAACAAACAAAAAAACATTATATGTACCATGGAACACTGTGAAGGCCATCATCAACAAGTGGAGAAAATGGAGCACCATAGTGACATTACAAAGAACAGGACATCCTTCCAAAATTTACCCCAGTTGTGAGTTGCTGAGTTTCAGAAATACCTCCCCTCCATAATACCTTGAAGGATCTGTCTGAAAGATAGGATTCAATCCAGCACAGAGCCATTCTGGTGATGCCCAGGCTAGGGAGAGTTGACAGGAGCATCTGATGATTCACAGTGTCGAAAGCGAGAGGTTGAGTAGGATGAGGACAGATGATCTAGGGGTTGCTCTTGCTAGTCATAAGGCTTCAGTGATGGAAAGCAGAGCAGCCTCCGTGGAGTGATTGCTATTGAAGGCAGACTGCTTGGTGTCCAGGAGGTTGTTCTGTGTGAGCAAATTGGAGAGTTAATTAAAAACAGCTCTTTCAAGCATTTTGGAAAGAAAAGGGAGGAGGGAAACAGGTCTGTAATTGTCAAATTCAGCAGGGTTAAGTGACAATTTTTAAAGTAGTGGGGTAACCCCGGCCTACTTAAATGAGGTAGGGTATGTGCCAGTAGAGAGGGATGTCTTAAAGATGTGTGTGAGTGCAGGTAATAGTGTGGGAGAAGGTGAGAAGGGTTAGGGTCAA
Source organism: Ictalurus punctatus (assembly GCF_001660625.3). Lineage (NCBI taxonomy): Eukaryota > Metazoa > Chordata > Actinopteri > Siluriformes > Ictaluridae > Ictalurus > Ictalurus punctatus. The sequence continues at coordinate 7,182,707 of NC_030416.2, forward strand.
GAGGACAGGTTGTGGGAAGGCTGGGGAGGAGGAGTTTTGAGACATCAGTCTCTGAGAGCGGAGAGTAATTTATTTTTAAAGAAAAAGAAAACCAATGAATAAATTCTTCATGTTGCCCACTTACATCATTTGAAAGAAATAAAAATGAAATAACACTCACAAAATTATGAGCTCCTGAACCACACGACACCTTCAATCCCCAGGAGTTGAAACTTCCAACATTTTAGATGTACACTGTATAAAACCACAGAAAATGACAAATCACATAAGACACTCAGGAAACCATTTAAATTGAAGTGTATAACATCATGAACTAGCAAAGGAAAGAATAAATAAATAAACAGCCTTGCACCAGATGGCGTAGCATCATACCATCACAGACATTACACGCGATATAACTCTCTTAATATGATACTTTGTTGCCATAAACCAAGAAAACATACATCCAGAAGTGGTATTTAAACAAAATATTGTCACAAACGATGACATTTACCACTGGATGACGTCAAATCTACCAAGCAAACCCAAGAGCGAGCTTCTCTCCCACACTTCTCACAGCATCGTGTAGTGTGAGTGAGTGAGTGAGTGAGTGTGTGCACGCGTGTGCCCAGCCTCTTCACTTGTACCTAACATTGCTACTTACTGACACCTCCAGCTTTTCTTGCCTTTATACTTATATGGAAATGTTCATCTGAACATGAAATAGATTTCATACAATGTAAGGAAAGAAACAAAATAAGCAGACCATTTACCAATTGGCTTTCCATACTATAATAGCACGTCAGGGTTATGCATGTAACCCTGTTCCCTGAGAAGGGAACGAGAGGTTGCATTTATTATAACAGTATGGGAACGCCTTGCGCGCGTGACCGGTATCTGAAGCTTGTGTAAAATCATGCCTCTACTTATAGGCCTGCCATGATCAGGTGACGTGGCAATTAAGCGCGTCGTATGATATATATATATATATATATATATATATATATATATATATATATATATATATATATATGGCACCTGTGAACCACGCCGCCAGCCTCCATTATATGAAGCGAAGACGCTGTTCACAGGCCTGCCCTGGTATGACAGTGCTATGCAACGTCTCGTTCCCTTCTCAGGAAACAGATTTACATGCGTAACCCCGCCGTTCCCTTTCAAATGGAACTTCGACAATGCATTTAGCATAACAGTATGGGAACGGGAATACCCACTCCGTCATACCGAGGGTATGGCCTGTTCAAAAACACCCAACCCCGAGGGTGACTGCAAGACACTCGAGCCCGTTGTGGAATGAATATCCAGGCTGTAATAACGAATGAATGTGTGTGGCGTAGACAACCCTGCAGCCGCACACACATCCTGCAAGGATACCCCTTTGGACAAAGCCTTCGAGGAGGCAACCGCCCTAGTGGAATGAGCTCTTATGCCCAGAGGCATGGCGAGACCGCGTGTCATAAGCCCTAGAGATTGCTTCCACTGTCCAAGTAGAGATGCGCTGCTTTGACACAGCATCACTTTTCCTGTCGCTGCCAAAGCAGACCAGTAGCTGTTCCGACTTACGCCACTGGCCGGAGCAGTGGACGTAAGTACAAAGAGCCCTTACTGGACACAGCAGGTGCATCCTCTCTTGTGTGAGGAACAGAGGAGGGCAGAAAGTCTTCAACACCACAGGGTGGGCAGCTGATGTAGGCACTTTAGGAATATAATCTGGCCTAGGATACAGGAAGGCCTTGGCTAATCCAGAGGTAAAGTCAAGGCAGGAAAGGGCAACAGAGAGAACTTGTAGACCTCCCACTCGTTGAGAGATGTCAAGGCCAGTAAAAGAGCTAGCTTTAAAGTCAGAAGCTTCTCAGAGGCTGACTCTAAGGGCTCAAATGGGGTCCCTGACAGACCTTCCGAGACCACAGCAAGGTCCCAGGAAGGTATGCATGGCCTGCAGATGGGCCTCAGCCGTCTAACACCATGCATGAACCTTGACGTTAGAGGATTTTGCCCCACAGAGGCTCCATCAACAGGGGCATGGCTGGCCGAAATGGCAGCCCCGTAACCCTGACTGTAGAAGGAGCCACCCTGCTGAGAAACGTTCTAAGAACTCCAGGACTGTAGCTATTGTGCAGTTCACTGGGTCTAGCTGATGTTCCTCACACCACAAGACAAAAGCGGCCACTTGAGCGCATAAAATGTCCTTGTGTATGGTGCTCTAGCGTTAACCATGGTCTCTACCACCTCAGTTGTGCGACCAGAATCTATGAGCTGGTGCCCCTCTGGGGCCAGACCCACAGTTTCCATAGTCCCCAAGGGCTCAAATGGGGCACCCGACAGACCTTCCAGGACCACATAAGGTCCCAGGAAGGTATGAGTGGCCTGCAGATGGGCCTCAGCCATCTGACACCACGCATGAACCTCAAAGTTAGAGGATGTTGCCCCACAGAAGCTCCATCAAAAGGGGCATGGCTGGCCGAAACGGCGGCCAAGTAACCCTGATTGTAGAAGGAGCCCAGCCCGCTGAGAAATATTCTGTATGAACTCCAGGACTGAAGCTATTGCGCAGTTCACTGGGTCTAGCTGACGTTCCTCACGCCACAAGACAAAAAGCTGCCACTTGAGTGCAAACAATTTCCTTGTGGATGGTGCTCTAGCATTTAACATGGTTTCTACAATGTCAGTTGTGAGACCAGAATCTATGAGCTAGTGCCCCTCAGGGGCCAGACCCACAGTTTCCGTAGTTCTGGCCAAGGGTGATAAATCAGCCCTCCGGCTTGAGACAGTAGATCTACCCTAGGGGCTCAAATGTGGCCCCCGACAGACCTTCCAGGACCACAGAAGGTCCCAGGAAGGTATGCACGGCCTGCAGATGGGCCTCAGCCATTTGACACCACGCATGAACTTCGACGTTAGAGGATGTTGCCCCACAGAGGCTCCATCAACAGGGGCATGGCTGGCCGAAATGGCGGCTGCGTAACCCTGATTGTAGAAGGAGCCCACACCGCTGAGAAATGTTCTTGTAGGAGCTCCAGGACTGTAGCTATTGCGCAGTTTACTGGGTCTACAGTGGATCCCTGTGGACTGGAATCTCCCAAGGAGTGCCATCTTGCAGGGATATTATGTCTCAGAACCATGTTGGAGCTGGCCAAAAAAGTGCTACTAGCAGACTGTCTTGGCGAACTCTCGCTAGAGCTTGTGGGAGCAGAGCGATGGGTGAGCAGCATACAGATGTGACCTCGGCCACATGTGTGGACTCCACCCCAAAAGTCTCCCAAGATCCAGCTTTATCTTGCTCAGTGTTGATAGGAATGACACTACGCATGTTGGGGATAGAAACGCCCTCATCGTAGTAGAATCCTATAATCCCTAGAAAAGTTGTCCACTGCACCGGGGAAAGCATACTTTTCTGAGATTCAACCTGAGCCCCAAGCTCTTCATGTGGGCGAGAACAACATCTCGATGTTGAACCGCCAGTTCCCTGGATCGTGCTACAATTAACCTGTCCTCCAGGTAGTTTGGTAGACAGATGCCCTGGAGTCCCAGTGGAGCCAGAGTGACATCCATGCACTTTGTGAAGGTGCGAGGGGATAAAGCTAGCAATATTCCTATGTGGAAATATGCACCTTTTAGAGCTTTCGCCACAAACCAGTTCTCAAACTGAATCTGTGGCACGATCAGTTTGAGCATCAGCCTCTGAACCTGTATGTCCGAAGAGTACGGTTCAAATGACGCAGATCTAAAATTGGCCGCATACTTCCACTTTTTTGCGGAACAGGAAATAATGGCTGTAAACCTCCCTCCCTTCAGGAACGGGGTACATGTTCTATAGCCCCATTGTCCAAAAGGGAACTTACTTCCTGCGCTAATGTCGGGCTCTGGTCTGTGCTGACTGCTGTGGTGAGAACACCTGTGAACAAGGGGGGGGGGTGTCGAGCTATTAACTGAACCCGGTAACCCTTTCTACAGTATACAGAACGCATGGAGACACATTTGGCAGTAGTTTGCATGCTGCCCGATGCTCTTTTAGTGACGTTAACTATTCCACATTCTATTGGAGGGAAAGCATCAGATTTTCGTTGCCCTGTGACAGCTCGCTGACCAGAGAACGCTGAAAACTTGGGGACCGCCTTGGCTAGGGGAGACCCTACAGTAGCACTGGGGGCTACCTGCCCTAACAACCTCATGTCCCCAGATACATCCCTCCACAGCCCCTCAGGACCGCTCTCCTTTGCCTGCTTGGCCTTTATGACCATTCTCAGATCAGATCCCCTGGCTGTCTGCGGGGGTTGTTGGGCTGCCATACTCGCCTTCTGGGTCACCCTCACACTGGTGCTGGCCCAGGCTCCACTCGTGGACGCCCGGGTGAGCTCGAGACAACAGGGAAGGAACTGGCTTTTTTGAATGCCGCCATATGTCGAGCTCACTGAGCAGGTCTGCTTGGTAGGCCTGCAACCCTGTCATTGTCTGCAGTGACCCACAAGCAAGACTACTACTGCATAGGCTTGCCCACCAATGCCACAGTGGCCTTACATGGCTTGGTTGCAAGCCGGCCCCATAATTACCTGCAGTCCGTGGAGAGAGGTAGCTCTCAAACGCCTCCTCCACCTTGAGCATAGCTAAATATCCATGCCATTCATTCCCACAATGGCCGAATAATCTAACATCGTGGGGTTATGAATATGGCGTATATGTGGTTTTCCCCCTGAAACCTGAGATTTTGTCATGTACTTCTGGAAGACAGGGGAGTTTCTGCAGTGTGAGGGATTTACTTTCACTGGGCAATCACTTCAAACAGCTGTTTATATGCTGCTCTCAGTTTTTAATACATACTTCTAACTCCTTGGCGTCAGAGAGGAATTATTACCTTTTGGCTTTCCATAGCGGAAGGAGGAGTCGCGACGCGAGCTCCAAAATCCAGCGGAGAGCCGAACCCGGAAGACAGAGCAAGAGATAGAGCAGCGCTCGTCTCCGGCTCCTCTTCCGGATCTACAAGAGATCCCCCGAACCTGAGACGGCTGGTTGCCTCGGCAGCGGCCGGCCCAGATCCGCGAGGCTCTGAAACCCGACTCGCTTCGGCTTCTTTCGTTTTTTTTTCTTGAAGAGCGCGAGTCGCTTACCCCTCTTTTCCTCTATGAAATGATAGAAAAGTTAAGAGATTTTGAGAAAATACCGAGTAGAAATGAAGCGTTTTTGTCACACAAACAACACACATGCAGTCTCGCTGAAGATAATAAGGCTGGCAGCGTGGTTCACAGGTGCCATATATATATATATATATATATATATATATATATATATATATATATATATATATATATCCTGCCTTGCGCTTAATTCCTACGTCACCTGATCATGTCAGGCCTATAAGTAGAGGCATGATTTTACACAAGCTTCAGATACCGGTCACGCGCGCAAGGCGTTCCCATACTGAAAGCTCATCACATTATAGAATAAAGTTAATAAGTGGAACCTGAACATCAATAGTAACTTTCACCGTTTGAGCATGGTCTGGACTTTAAGTTCACTTGGAAATCCTCTATAAGTTATTGGTCATGGGGGGAAATAAGATTAATCCATCAGGATCACGTTACGATCTATAATTACATCATCATTTACACTCCGACTCCGTGTTGTTCATGATCAGGTGATTTGTAGGATGTAGAAATCCGTCTCCAGATTTTGAGTGAGTTTTATGAACACGGTAACGTCCCTACACGCACCTCAGACAAGATTTTTCACTTTATTCGGTTTATTCTAATTCTGTAACCTTGACAACACTGTGACGTCATGGCTCAGCCAGCAATAAAACATTCCACTCAGCTGAAGTGGTCTTTGGTTTCTACAGACAGATCACTGAGAGGTATGGCTCTACTAATATCTTCACTTTAACTAAGCTTCTTGTACAACTGTCTTTCTGTAATAATGCAAAAAAAAAAAAAATCAAAAATCTATCTTTTGATAAGTTAGTCAAGTCAAATGTATTTATATACTGTATATATCTCAGATTTAATAGACAATGAGTGTCAAGCAAAGTACTGTACATCATCTTGGCTAAATCTAAAGAGTGACATAAAAGAGATATAAAGTGAGATAAAAAGAGAAAATTAAAATAATGTAAAAACAAGAAATAAAAACATTAAAAGGCAAAACCACAGATAAAAGACAGGACAAATGCAGAAGACCTGATACTACAGAGCTCCATTTTTTCTGTTTCTTTTTATTGGTATGCTTTTAACTGAGTGTACTGAGCCATGGCAGTGAAATCTGATCCACAAATTATTAATTTTATTATATGGTAATGTCAGCTGTTTCACTCAATGGGAACATGGCTATCTTTTTAATTACTAAAGATAATATTCCATGAGTTAGTGTGCGTCAGTAATAAAGCTGAACCAGTAAAGATATTTGTAGCAAAACAAGAACCTCTAAAAGAAAGGTTAGATAACGATGCTCATTTACTTGTATGATTAACCGAAATTCAAACAAAATCTCTTACATGTCTTTAAATAGCAACTGAATTTGTTTAAGTCTGTTTATTTTGCTTTAAATCGGTGTGATGTGATTCTACTCACAGACTTGTTTCTGCACGACAGAACGATTTTCAAAAATGAGGAGGAATCACAAAAAGACACCTCAGCATCAAGCTGTGAGGAAGTTTTTTTTAACCATCCATACACTTTTAGTATTTGAAATGCATGACTACATAGCAATCAGTGTTAAAATAGAATTTGTTCATGTTTTTCTTTTATTTTCTTTCTTCTTCCTTTTTTTTGTTTATTTTTTTAATTATTTATTTATTTATTTTTTTTACAGATGCAGGGATTAAGGAGTAGTAAAATGGACATAGTGTCCAGGTACAGTCATTACACCTGTTCACACACAGGACAATTAGTATGATGAGTGTGTTTCATTTCTAACAGAAAGCTGAGTCTGAGAAGCAGAGAATGCCAGTGTAGAGTTATTAAACTCTTTGACCTTTTGATAGGAAACGATCTGAGAACAGAAGTGAAATGTTTAAAAAGTAAAATGTGTGGAAAGACTTTTATCAGAAGTGTGTTTTAATTTAACGGAATGTGTTTGTTTCTTAAAGAACAAGAGAAAAAGCAGCAATGACGATCACTCCAGAATCGAGTAACAGGCCTACAAACCAAGATTTCTTGCAGCAAACTGCACGACCTGAGGAAGTTCTGGTAAACAGATAATTAAAGGATTTTATTAGTTGACGCTCTTTATATATTATTAGGTATATTTAGATTTTTAAAAATATGTTTATTTTTTTGTGTATGCCACAGCATAGAACGCCCAGAATGGATCCGATTGGTCTTCCCCCATCCAGAGCACCGGTGTGTGGGGAAAAGTTAAGCAAAACAACCAGCAATCCTGAGGAACTTACAGGTACTACAGAGGTAAAGAGTAAGTCTCTTGAGGCTACAATTGAGGTAGAACCTCAATTAAGAACCAACATTACTGATGCTATCCTGGATTGTATAACCTCTACATCGTTCAAGAATCAGCTCGCTCTGCGCATTGTGGGTGAGATTGATGATATACTAGCAAAAGCTGTGTCCCAGGTTCACGAGAAACAGCATGCTGTGAGTTTCGAAACAGCAGAAGATAAGACGAACATCTCCCCGGAACAACAATCGAGCAACAATGTTTTCATGCCTGGCTTCAGTGATGGTGTGGCATCTGTGCTTGGTTATGCACTGATAGAAGTTAGAGAACATGTGAAAAAAACTTTTAGAAGCCAGTCACACAAATTTCAGACAGTCTCACCCACGGCATGCGATTCTGTAACAGAAATAGTGGACAGCGTCTTTGAAAGCATGCTTGATTCCTTGACTGCTCAACTGAAACCAGATGTTTGCACTGAAAGGGATCCTAGCATGATTGATTCTCTTTATAGTCATGAGTTTGATACAGTGTTTGATAGTATCCTTCCCAGCACTGACTCAGATTTCAACCAGAGTCCAGTCCATGAGCCAAGAGGAAGTGATGATGAGTCTAGTGTGACAACTCAGGGCAGTGAGACATTAGGTAAATGAATCTTCTTATGTTACATAGCCATATATTCATAGTGAGATAAGATTTTTTAAATGAATGATGTATTATTACTTATAGAAAGCATTGCATTGTACTACCATTGTGATGAATGCAAATCACATTAGTCATAGCTAAATACAATTTTTTGCCCAAATTGCAGACATTGTGAAAGAGAGAGCTGACTCCCCAAGAAGATCTACCAAAGTCCCGTTCTCCACAGTATTTGACCAGTCTTCTGGACCTGAAGTTAAGGCCAAAGATGAGGTTGAGGGCATCTTGGCTGATTCTGGAAGCATGAGCCACCTTGATGACCCTCTGACTTCAAGAATCAAATCTGACTCCGATTCGGATACAAGCGTTCTTGAGCTCACTGCTACTTCTGCAACGGAAAATGTTGACCACATGTCAAGATCTGATGAAGTAGCAGAAGAAGGACTTGTGGCTAAATCAGATGTTGAGCTTGAGCAAATCATGGCTGCTCCTTCTGAGGAAAACACTCCTTCTGACATAACTTCCCAAAGCCTTGAGCTGATTGGACACCAGGAATGTGCTAGCCCTGTCCCTTCACCACCTTCTAGTGATCAGCCAGGTAAGGGAATCTTCCTAGGATACATAGCTAAGATTTAACATGTTTATAACCTTTTAAACATTATTAATTCGTCAATCAGAAATATTTTGTGTTGCTATACCTCTGTTATATTTATGTTGAAATTATTTTGAGGTATTAAATCATGGCAAATAAATCAACCATCCATTGATGATCTTTTCACACTGTTCTCTCTTGTATCCATATTGTGACCTCCCCAAGAGGATCTGCCAGCTCTTTGCCAAACAGAGCATCTTTGACCAGTCTCACCAAAATGTAGAGAGTGATGGCAAGCGTAGACTTTCTCTGACTGGCATGGAAATGGGTTCTTCTGGAAGCAGAAGTCGCCTTGATGAACCTCAGTTCATCTGAAACTTACAACGTTGAAGAAGCTGCAGCAAAATCAGCTGGATACAAAGCAGTACTATGTTGAAATTATTCTGACGTATTAAATCATTGCAAATAAATGAACCATCCATTCATTATCTTTTTACACTGTTCTTTCTTGTATCCAAATTGTAGCCTCCCCAAGAGGACTGTCGTGGGAAATAATCTTTCCAGCCTAACAAAAAGCTTCAGAGACAGAGGGTTTGTAGATGTCAAAAGTAATTAAACTTTATTGAAACAATAAAGTGAGACAGTCTGCAGAAAGTCTAAATTATGCAACCACACACAGCCCTTTTTATACCTTTCTCCACAGCAAACTCATCTTAGGTGGGGTTTTACCTTTTCTCATTAAAAAAAAGACCAGTCTTCTTTGGCCACAATTAATTATTCAAATCTATATGTTATCTTAAATTTGTGGAGCATGCGCAGTTAGTTGTTTTACTGGAAAAGGTTTTATGAGGACAAGGTTTCTTTTTTTAAAAAGAGTCTTTGTTTTTCGTTCGTCTCTGACCAACACTCCCTTCTTATGTCTCAATGAGCTTCTGTCTGTTTCTATCTGCCATCCTAGCTGATATCCACCTCCCTTCCTGAGCCCTTTCATATAAAATGCAATTATTTCAATACAGTAATTTCAATGCATCATATTTCACAATGGCTAACATGGCTAATTACAATGAATGCAAATTATATGCTTTAATTAAAAAAAAAACAAAAAAAAAACAGCTGTGGTTGCTTATTCCACTTGTAATTTCAGGTGTAATTTGCAGTTGTAATTTTTCATGAAGTCGTCAGCCAGTAACAGTCAGGACGAGACTGGGTAGTGGAGGTGTGATATGAACAGGGTAAGAGACAAACAGGAGGTTTGCCTTACTGAAACTTCAACAACTTTTTGTACTTCAGCAATGTTAAAATAAAATAATTGAAATAATCTTTTTTGAGACGTGTTGCTGCCATCAAATTGAAAATTACCTATTTTTCCCTTAAAATTGTACATTTCCTCAGTTTAAACATGTGATATGTGTTCTACGTTCTATTGTGAATAAAATATGGGTTTAAGATTTGCAAATCATTGCATTCTGTTTTTATTTACAGTTTACCCATCTTCTATATGTTGATGCTGATAGTTGTATCTTCCTCATTTTTTTATTTTTAGCTGGAAACCCCCACAGATGCCTTTTCTTTCAGCAGAGGGAAGGTTTGAAATTATGACCCTGTGCCATGCATGGGGTTTATTCATGTAAAAAATCAGGTTGCTGGTGCTGCCATCCTTATGGAGGTCTGCAAATAGAGTCTCTGAATTTTCTATCAGTCTCTTGTTTTTGAAAACTTTTCGGTAGCGCTAAACCCTCATAGAGCAACTGTTCAGTTGAAGGTTCAGTTCAGTAAAGACTTAGTGGTGGAAAGTAAAAGTAAAAATAATTACTTGAGTAAGAGTAATAAAGTATATGATGAGAAGACTACTCAATTTACTAGTTACTTTGGATCTGAATCTGATTAAAATCAAGGAAAATCCTAAATTTCACTCTCTCTCTCTCTCTCTGTGTGTGTGTGTGTGTGTGTGTGTGTGTGTGTGTGTGTGTGTGGAGACACGGTCACTTCTTTCCCCTCTCCAAGAGGCTAAAAACATGAGGGGCTGTTGTGTCAGACCACTGCAGCGCATTGCTAGGCTCAAAAACAATTTATTCAAACAATTTACAAACAATTAATTCAATCATCTAAATATTTGTCCTGGTCAGAGTCACAGTAGTCTCACAAGTCAGACTTTTAGCTAAACCATTAAGTGACATGTTTTCAAGAGGGAGAAAACTGGAGAACCTGTAGGAAACCCACACAGGCCCAGGAGGAACCATGAAACTCTGCAAAAGGGACCACAATTCAGCATTGAACCTGAACATGAAGTAATAACACTACCCATTTTGCCAACTTACAACTGGAGCAAGCTAAAGTTGAACTAGCTTACCATATGGATTAATTAAGTAAGCAATGTTACCTAATTTATTGATACATAGAAGTCTTTAAGCAAAGAAATGTGAAGGTACAAATAAGTAAAAACATGTACAAATACTAAAAAGTAATAATGCAAAATGTGTGTGCATTTTACATATATATATATATATATATATATATATATATATATATATATATATATATATATATATATATACACACACACACACACACACACACACACACACACACACACACATATACATATACATATATATATATATATATATATATATATATATATATATATATATATATATATATATATATAATATATTTTTTTAAGTAGTACAGAAATGAAGTATGGACACAAAGTTTAAATGCATACTTAAAAAAATAAGTATGCATACTAGAATTTTAAGTATGTATGCCAAATTGTAAATATGCATACTTTAAAATCAGTTTGCAAAACAAATACTGTATATTGACAGCCACCAAGGTATATTTTATCCCTTTAAAATGTATTTTATTTATTTATTTATTTATTTGTGGGTTATATATACATGTATATTTGTTGTGCAATGGTACTTTTTGTATAGTGTAAATTTGAGGAAATAAAAAAGTGAAACTTGGTTTTGCAGCATTTAGTGTACCTGTATAATTCCACATTGTATTTTGAGGGCTGTAGTAAGATGTTGAAAAGTTCCATATTTACCATCATTAGCAAGTTAGTGTGTGTGTGTGTGTGTGTGTGTGTGTGTGTGTGTGCTAAAGTTTAGTTTAAATTCAAAAGTGTATGGTTTTGGATTTAATATTTGCTTGAGGGATAGAAGCAGATGTGAGGAGTTTTGGGATTGTGTTGTAGGTTCTGAGAAAATGGTGCATGTTCATGTATGTTGAAGCAATTGAGAAAAACTATAATAATGATATTTCTAATTTTGCTGTGTTTTCACATTTGCTGTTGTGTTTTTGGTTCTGCTGTTTAGTTTATGAATTTACTGGTGTGGTATTGATTTTGACTTTCTGTTTCATGATTTGCTGTTGTGTTTTTTGTTTATTAATATGTTTTACACTTACAGCTCACCCCATTACCGTTAAAGCAGCTCTTTATGAATGGATAGAATTGGTGAAAAAGAAAACATATGTCCGTTCATTGTGGGTGGATTATGACAAATACAGTATTTTACTCCTCTGAGGAATGCATCCCACCCATCCTGTCTTGTTCTCATTGCTTGCGTCAGAAGGTCCTGTTTTTTCCATTGAGTTTGGGTTGCACATCTGACACCAATAGCCATGCAACGTTTAATGTCACAGAGATCACACTTTTTCCCCATTCTGATGTTTGATGTGAATATTAACTGAAGCTCTTGACCTCTATCTGCATGATCTTTCATGTGCTTCTGGCACATGATTGGCTGATTGGATAACTGCACAAATGAGGAGGTGTATAGTTGTTCCTGTTAAAGTGGAGTTATGATGGTGAGTTATGTTAAATGGGCACTCAAATCAGAAATTTGCAATAAACTATATTTAAAAAATCAGGTTACAAAAAAAGTGCTTTGTCAGAAGTTGCCTGAAGTAGCACATTCAAAATGTACAGTATGCTACTCATATCTGGGGTGAAATTAAAATTATTTATAATCTCCTATATCTTTCTGCTGATACATATGACAGAAGTGTACAAGCCTTACAGAACTGTTTCTGAAAGATATCAGTTCAGATAGCATGCTCAAGCTGTGGGTGAGTCTACAGACTATTATGTAAGTGTACTACATGGGCTAGTCAAAATGTGTGTTTGGGGACATATAAAACAAATTGATTCTGTATCAGATTGTTCAGGAAGAAAGGATAGACAAGCTGAAACAAACATAATACTGAGCAGATTGTGTGACTAAAAGACCAACAGCTCTCTTAATTGTGGGCTCTGTTAATCATCTAGTTAATATCCTGTCTTGCCCAGCAAAAGACTATAAGAGCAAAACATTGGGAAAATGTTCGCACTGACCACAAAACATGACTCAACCCCCATGTAAATGTAAATGAAGTGTTTTGAGAGGCTGGTGCTATCATACCTGAAGGACATCACAGGCTCACTGCTGTATCCCTTCCAGTTTGCCTTCAGTTCAAATAGGTCTGTGGAAGATGCAGTCAACATTGTCTTGGACCACATTCTGGGGGACTACCCAGGGACCTATGCATGAATCCTTTTCCTGGACTTCAGCTCAGCATGTAATACAATCATTCCTTCACAACTCAGCCAGCTCTCCCTTCCAACACCCACCTGCAACTGGATCAAAAACTTCCTCACCAACAGAGAGCAGCAGGTGAAACTGGGGGAAATCACATACAACACCTGCACCCTTAGCACCCAGGAGTGCATGTCTTCCCCCCTTCTTTTCTACAACTACAAAAGTGATTGCACTTCTGGGGACTAATCTGTCAATATCCTGAAATTTGCCAATGACAACACAGTCATCATCCTCATTTGGGATGGTGATGAGTCCACATACAGGCAGGAAGTGGACCAGCTGTCCCTATGGTTCAGACACAAACACCTGGAACTAAACACCAGCAAGACAGTGGAGATGACAGCGGACTATAAAAAAGAACTTACTCCTCTGCCACGGCTGCATTGTGTCCAGCACTGAATCCTTCGAGTTCCTAGGCACTACCATCTGCAAGGACTTGAGGTAGGAGAGGAACATTGCCTCCATCACCAATAAAGCACGAGGATGTACTTTCTCCTCCAACTGAGGAAGCACAATCTGCCTAAGGAGCTGCTGTGCCAATTCTACAGGGCTACAACTCCATACTGTGCTCAACAGTTAATGTCTGGTTCAGCTCTGCCACCCAATTGAACAAACATAGACTTCAAAGGGTAGTAAGGTCAGCAAAGTGCATCATCAGGATCAAGCTGTTCTCCCTCCAGGACCTGTACACATCCTGTGTCAGGAAACAGGCTGGAAGAATCGTATTCACCTCTCACACGCTGCACATAGCCTGTTCAGACTCCTACCTTCTGGCAGGTGCTACAGACTAATCAGGACAAGAATTCCAGACACCAAAACAGTTTTTTTCCTGGCAGCTAGAAAGACTATACACACCTTCCTATAAACCTAAATTTATACTCGATTTTAACTTTACACTCACATGCAATACCAACACCATGTGCAATATACCTATTTATTATTCAATACATATACGTTTTCGAACAATCACTACAATGTAATTTTACTGTCATGTGCCAATATGATAACTGTTTTGTGTGAGAAGACATGCATACAGGTGACCAGCCACCTCACCTGAGAGAGGAATTAGCAAACTTAGAAAGTGCTTCCTTTTCTTCTAGGCTTGCTCTGTTATTTCTCAGTGAAACCTCACCCTCTGTACTTGTTAAGGGACATTGAATCTGTACTCTGTATCCCTTAAGTCTGTGTCTTTTTGCCAATCTGACATTTGTGATTTCTTAAGATATATTGTTGAAATCTATGGTGTTAATAAAACCCTTTTTCTTTTTTTTTTAAAATAAGCTGGCTGAACTCGTGCCACAATTATAGTTAAGATATGAAGGAAGAAACAGACGTCAGAAGAGTGACTAAAAGAAAAGACTGGAAAACCCCACCTAATGAGATCATTGTTTTAGTGTTGTATAAAGGCATGAGCCTTGATTACATTCATCAGATGATCTGCAGACATCTCGGCTTTTTTGATTCATCAAAAAAAATCAAAGTAAAAGGCTAGAATATGTTGGAAAACTTCGCTGAACCCCCAACCATTAAGCCACCATACGCCCTACATGATGATATTTATGATAATTAATTACAGCCACGTAAGAGAAGGAGCACTCCTGGCACAGAATATATTTTCAACTTTTTTATTTTGTTTGGCAAATTCTTTATCCATAAACAAAAATTTATGGGCTCATTTCCTACTCTTTCACATTTTTTGACTGCGGTAGACTCACTGCTCAGGTCTTTTTGTTTAACTAGTAATAGAAACTGTTATAGATTTCTGAAACTATAAGATTTTTTTTTGTAATGACTCTGTTGATTAGGTTTAACCAATTTTCTTTCATTTATCTTTAATTATCTATCTCTTGCTGGCATTGCCTCCTTATAGGAATTGTATGGTATTTAATCCTTTACCCTTGTCCTATATATTTTATTATTATTATTATTATTATTATTCTCTTCATATTTATGTACATGATTATTCTCTCTTCTTCCTCTGGTTGTCTGGTTTTACATACAAATGTTTGTTGAATGCTTCTTAATTTTGTGTATAACTTGTTTGTATATGTTTTTTAAAATTATTAATAATAATAACAACAACAATAATATATATATATATATAAAATTTATATTTAAAGTTTCAGTTTGGCACTGAGGTCCAAATGCAGGAGCACTTGAGTCCATGTGAAATTTGATAGAAGTGTAACAAATGTATTTCATTCTAAGAAACTGGTCTGACTAGTCCTGCGGCATTCTGCATGATAGGCTTCCTGATCCTGAATGAAAAACATGCATTTTTTATGGTCACATCTGTAAGTGACGCATATGCACCCAACCATCCACACGATGTAAAAGAAAGCATGATTCATCAGATCAGGCCACCTTCTGATGTCAAAGTCGCTCATATTCGTATGCTTACCGATTTTTCCTGCTTCCAACACATTCCAACACAAGAGAACTGACTGTTCTCTTGCTGCCTAATATATCCCACCCCTTGACACATGGCACTGTAACAAGTTAATCAGTGTTATTCACTTCACCTCTCTGTGGTTTTTATATTCATCAATGTATTTATCAGGCTGATAGGCTGATAAATAGGCATAGATAGGTTGATGGATGTTTTTATCATCCTGCTCTCATGAAAAATCTTTCAGAATTTGATGAGAGAAATTGGATTGAATTGGATTTCATTTAATTTCATTATGATTTACCTTATTTAACTAATTTTCTATATTTCACTTCCTTATATTTATTTTATATACAATTTATTACATTTATTAATCATTATTATTTGTCTAGGATTAATACAAATGCAAACTGTAGATTTTTATGATTGTTCTCATCCACTGTACCTACAGCCAAGAAAGACATAAGAGTATTCAGTCTCTTGCATATTTCTCTCTCTTGTATAATTTGATATGCTGTTTAGCTGGCATAACAGGAGTGTTTCTGTTGTGTTGCTATGGGCATTAAGATGCAGTGAACCAAACTAATGTACCAATCCCACTCTAACGGGGCATGCCTATGTTATGAGTAATATCAGACTAAGTTTAGCATCACGAGGATTACTATAAAATCAACCAAACTAGTTATCATTGACACAAATTTCATTTATTCAGCTTCTCTGGGTTTCTAGAAATCACATTCATATAGGTTCACAAGCAAAAACATGAAGATTTAATTTAAAAATTAGCACAGTTCTACAGAGTTTTCTATATATGAATAAATGTTTGCTATATTGATATATGAATAAAAGTTTGATATAGTAGATCTCAACCAGCTTCACTGGATTTCATGGACACATATTACATATTAAAAGATAAAAGGTACAAAAGATGAAAGTAGCACCTGAGGACAAGGAACTTTTTTTCCTGAGTGCGCACTGTAGGTAATTTCACTCGCAAACAAAAGGTAATGAAGAACTCTTTGGATTTAATATGGCTCATTTTGCAAAATGGTACAAATTAGATAAGAAGATTAATTTGTCACTAAATTTAGATTCAGATTATTATCAGATATGTCAGAAGCCAATCCTACATTAGGCACGTGGTTTTAACATCCTCTAGTGGTGAACTAAAACTATTACAGGCCATTTCAATAGTATTTTCTGTAACTTCTTCTAGTTCTATGATTTGAAATGCATATCTATTCCAGTGTGGTTCAGGTGTTTGATCTGGTTCACTGTCCATTTTCTTAGAAGACCACCTCAGCAGCAACCTTAGGAGAAGGAGAGACAGATTTGTTTGTGTCATAGCAGTTTAGTGTAGTCATCACTGACAAGTATTCACTTCAAATATTATAGATGAATACAACATTAATAGGTGTATATATAGAGAAAAGTATGTGATAGCTGAGGTATGACATCTTCAAACACTAGGCTGCTGCCTCACTTTATTTTTCCTGATTAGGAATATAAATCTTTAGCAAGAAGGCAACAAAGAAAAAAGTAATAATATACTGCAGGAAAGAAGGTTTGTGGATACAAAGATGTCTCATAAGTAAACACTACATTAAGTGTGCATATCCATTACATAAATTAGATGCACACTGAAACATCTTACTGTATACAAGGGGCAGACATGTATGAAACTTTCATTTTAATAGTACATAGATAGATAGTTTAGTAGTACAACCAAATCACTATTATATTATAATATACACAATAGGGATGTCACGATACCAAAAATCTAGTAGTCAGTATCGATACCACCAAAAGTACATGATACTCGATACCAAAGTCGATACCACGGTGTGGTATAGAATTAAAAATAATAAAAAAAACTCTCCTGGAGGACATCCTTCTCTGGCTGATACTGGCAAAGAGAGAGAGGGGGGGGTGTATTTTAGCTATCAAACACTGTCTGATAATGAGTGGACGTGCACTCCTAAACGCACACACGCACACACAACTTATACTCTGAATGCAAGCATTAGTTTAAATTCACTGATATGGTGGCAGACCAAAAAGATTTATTAAAAGCATGAACATGTGAATAATTATTAGTGACATTAGGCTACATTTAGCTGACAAGACACGGGCTGAATTGTGATGAATGGAGGCCCATTAGGAGGTAGTTTATAACACTGCAATGCGTTAGCATTGTTAAGAAATAACTGGCTATCGCAAACATTACATGGAGCATAACGTTAGCTGGTTTCATGGCCACAATGCCAGCTGCCTCAAACAAACATAATATAGGACCATCTTTCAGGTGCTTTGCCAAATTCCAGGTGTTTCCTCGCTTTGTTTGAAATGAACGATAGCACACCGGAAACCAATACTAGCTTTCCTCTCTTTTCCTCTCAACAAGTCTGGGCGAAGCTAAACTTGTTAAGCTAAGCTAATCTTTTGTATTTTTTCCCGTGTGCTTGTAGGCATTCCTCTTCTTCTTCACCACTTGTGGACCAACTAAAACACTTGCGCGTGCATTTGCTGCCCCCATCAGGTCCGGAAGAATCGCAACCTCGGTACTTTCGTCACAATCGATACCAACGGAAATGCAGAAAAACAAGTACCGCCACGTTTTAAGAATGTTGGTACCGACTTGGTACCGAAGTATCGGTTCTCATGACATCCCTAATACACAATGATAAATAAATTCAAGAACATGAAAGGTACTAAATGTCAAATGAATGATCCAGAAAAGGTTTGTAATTGATGCAGCTAAGCTAATATGCAACTAATTATAACTTAGAACATAGCAAGAGTTGAAAAGGGAGGTGATTATTGTCTATAAGGACTTGTGCTGCACTTTGGTATAACTATTCAGAATTTCTTTTCTTAGCACACTGTCACACTACTGTACACACTGTTCAAATCTGGCAAACACACTGATATAGCTAGACTTAGCATTACCCTAGAGTGAGGAAGAGCAGCAAAAGCAGTGATGTCAGACAGACGGTGAGAAGTTCTGGACTAGGCAGCCTCAGCAGTGAAAATGGAGGTATAGAGGGCAAAATTTGAAACTTTCCAGCAGGTAGGAGAGCCTTATCAAACACATCCTGCAGTTCTGCATGACCAACTACCTCATTAGGAACAACTGGTAGAGAAAGAGAACACAAGAGATAGATATGCGCTGGAGTAAATTTTAATTTGGAGTAAAAGTTTATGTGGTCACTCATTCAAATAGCAATCCATAGAAACCACTGAACTATGTTGGACATAACTTCAACACTTGCAAAAACTTGTTAACCATGAGTTTAGTAGTATTACTTTTCCTATATGACATAGTAAATATCATAAATATCTTAAGTCCTTAGTTTGGTACCTGATACTCATGTGTCCAAACTTAATTACTGTATGTTCAAATTAGTGCTGCTGAGCAATGAATGAGAGAACTGTAAGTGAATAAGAATCATGAATAGTATGAAAACAACCCAAACTTTCTCTCAAACTCCTATTTAGATATCCAAAATCCTTTAGGGTGTTGATTAAATTATATATATTCATGTTTGTTGTTTAAAAATAACAAATCGTTTACAAATTGCACATCAAGATCAGATTAAGTTTGCTTCAACCCACAATGGAAGCAAGTGAAACAGACACTGGGAATGTTCAAATATTCAAACCTGTAAGATGATAGTAGATGCGGACCAGTGAACGCTCCTGAGAAAAGATCTCACACTGATATGTGCCCGAGTGCTCCAGTCGGGCCGAGGGTATGGAGAATAGCTTATCCATGCCAACGGTCACCTCCTCAAATTGATCCACCAACAGTGTCTTGATCTTAAAAGACAAGTTGGTAGTCAAATGAGGAAGGTTTTCATAGAGACATGTAAAATTTTGTACCCCTCTTATTTGACTTGGTTAGTCTTGATACATGGATTGATGAGGTTTATAAACAGTATATTTCATAATAATATAACTTTCCTTACCTCTGCATACCTCCAAACTATCTGTATGTCACTTGGTAAAACAAATGGCACATGACACCAAATCTGAGTTCTGTTGTTTTCCTCCACAGTGATTTCTTGCACTACCAAGACACACACAGACGTAAATATTACACATATAGTACATACTCTAGGCAGGGCTTTTAACTTGTCACATTGCAACAAAGCTTCCCACGAAGGAATTAAAAGGACCAACTCTGTCTGCATATCATTCCTGTAATTATAATATTTAAGCAGAGCCTCTAGGGAGAGTGGTAAAGAGGATGATTCACCTCACAATAATTGTAACTGTGCTGGCTGGAAATGAAAACCACAGTGCAAAGGAGGAGGCCTGTCACCTCACATCATGGAGTCAAGGGCTTAAAGGCTGCATGCAAATTTTATCTATGAAAATGTGCCAAGGCCAAGGAATAACTCTTGGGTTTATTGTAGGGATTTAAAAGCTTCAAATGGATGATTGCATGGTTATATAATTGCAGTTTTCAAGAAAGGTAGCATAGTATATGCACAAAACATGAAGGAATATTGTGCACATACAGTGCCCTCCACTAATATTGTCACCCTTGGTAAATATGTGAAAAATTGTGAAATGCTGTGTCTTTATTGCTTAACCTAGTGAACTTTTGTTCAAACATTTCCAGGATATCAAACATTTGCAGACACAACACAGGTTTATCAAAAAAATAAATCTTTGTTAAGTATAGGTGTGCAACAAATATTGGCACGTGAAAAATATATTTGAAGTATATTCCCATTGACATGTTACATTTTTCAACTGGAAATGTTATGAATCAACCTGGAATTAACGTGTGTCTATATCGTCTCAACGCACTGTGAAGAGGACGGTTCGTGTGGCCAAAAAATCTCCAAGGATCACAGCTGGAGAATTGCAGAAGTTAGGTGCGTCTCGGGGCCAGAAAGTCTCCAAAACTACAATCCGAAGTCACCTACATCATCACAAGTTGTTTGGAAGGGTTTCAAGAAAAAAGCCTCTACTCTCATCCAAAAACAAACTCAAGCGTCTTTAGCTTGCCAGACACTACTGGAACTTCAAATGGGATCGGGTTCTATGGTCAGATGAAACCAAAATAGTGCTTTTTGGCAATAAACACCAGAGGTGGTTTTGGCGCACACAGAGAGGTAGCCATATGGAAAAGTACCTCATGCCCACGGTTAAATATGGTGGATGGCTCTTTAATGTTTTGGGGCTGTTTTTCTGCCAGACGACCTGGACATTTTGTTAGGAAACATGGCATCATGGACTCAATATCAACAGATATCAAATATCAATATTTTAATATCAACAGATATTAAATGAAAACCTGACTGCCTCTGCCAGAAAGCTTCAAATGGGCCATGGTTGGATCTTCCAACAGGACAATGATCCAAAACATACATCAAAATCAACACAAAATGGTTTACTGACCACAAAATCAAGATCCTGCCATGGGCCATCCCATGTTCTTTCAACTATCAAAAGATGAGACCTTGCTTAATCCAGAAAGAATTATCAGAGAAATCCATACACATTTTGTGATATGGGTAAGTTAAGGGTGAATGACACGATTATTTTCCCAGTATGTGTAACATCACAACAGTAATTAACCACCCGACAGTGTTATGCCTTCTGGCTGGCCTCTTAAAATGTGAATATACTTCAGTGTTAAAATTGCATTATAAAGTAATATCCTCTTTGTCCTATGCCCTATATGCCTCATATCATTTATTACCATATACATAAAAGCATTCATAATACTACTGTTTGATGACCGTGACCTAAGCTTTTATATCCTTTTGAACTGCATGCACACACTGGATGTAAAAGATATACTAGGCAAAAGAGACTCACATGGGCAATCCAGGGGAAATTCACAGGAGTCATACTGACAAGTCATGCAGTTATAAACAGTGCCCTGAGCCTGAAAACCTGACAAAATTGCAGGAATATAAAACGTTTGTGAACATGAACATGAGTGTTAACAGAAGTGCTAATATTAATATTATATTTCATAAAGAATGAGAGTTTGGATGAACTGTCACCTACCACAAGGGGGGAAACATCCGGAAGCTGTGAAAAGCATGAGAAAAAGGTACGCAGGTAAAGACAGACATGCAACACCTTCAAACAAGTCTAAAAAGAGCCCCACTCATTTGAAAAGAGCTGAAGGTATGAAAAAAGGAGCGGGTAACCAGCAGGTGGTGTTCCATAAGTAAATCTGAATTTTAAGAATTATTACGCTTAGGTCAATCAGGTTATTCATATAAGGTAAAAATACAGTATATATACAATATGTTTGTACTAAATGGAACTGCTCATAGGCAATAATCAAAAAGAAGTACTAATAAATATGACCACATTAGACCTATATTATTATATACACAAAGGGGAAAAGGGAATTGGTCTTACCTCTAGGCAGACCGGAAGCCATTATGATAAAAGTGTCTGCAGCAGCTTGTAACCTTTCTTCATACACTGTGTCTGAGAAATATGAGGAAAAAGAAACATAGGGCTATGTATCATTTTTGACAGGAAGTCATAGAATGTATTTGTATGTCTGTGGTGAATGAACATGTATGTATGTTGTACAGTATCTCACAAAAGTGAGTACACCTCTCACATTTTCGAAATTTTTGATTATATCTTTTCATGTGACAACACTAAAGAAATGACACTTTGCTACAATGTAAAGTAGTGAGTGTACAGCTTGTATAACAGTGTAAATTTGCTGTCCACTGAAAATAACTCAACATACAGCCATTAATGTCTAAACCGCTGGGAACAAAAGTGAGTACGCCCCTAAATGAAAATGTCCAAATTGGGCCCAATTAACCATTTTCCCTCCACGGTGTCATGTGACTTGTTAGAGTTACAAGGTCTCAGGTGTGAATGGGGAGCAGGTGTGTTAAATTTGGTGTGATCGCTCTCTCACTCCCTCATAATGGTCACTGGAAGTTCAACATGGCACCTCATGGCAAAGAACTCTCTGAGGATCTGAAAAAAAGAATTGTTGCTCTACATGAAGATGGCCTAGGCTATAAGAAGACTGCCAAGACCCTGACACTGAGCTGCAGCACGGTGGCCAAGAAAAGACAGCAGGACAGGTTCGACTCAGAACAGGCCTCGCCATGGTCATCCAAAGAAGTTGAGTGCACGTGCTCAGTCATATCCAGAGGTTGTCTTTGGGAAATAAACGTATGAGTGCTGCCAACATTGCTGCAGAGGTTGAAAGGGTGGGGGGTCAGCTTGTCAGTGCTCAGACCATACACCGCACACTGTATCAAACTGGTCTGCATGGCTGTCGTCCCAGAAGGAAGCCTCTTCTAAAGATGATGCACAAGAAAGTCTGCAAACAGTCTGCTGAAGACAAGCAGACTAAGGACATGGATTACTGGAACCATGTCCTGTGGTCTGATGAGACCAAGATAAACTTATTTGGTTCAGATGGTGTCAAGCATGTGTGGCGGCAACCAGGTGAGGAGTACAAAGACAAGTGTGTCTTGCCTACAGTCAAGCATGGTGGTGGGAGTGTCATGGTCTGGGGCTGCATGAGTGCTGCCGGCACTGGGGAGCTACAGTTTATTGAGGGAACCATGAATGCCAACATGTATTGTGACATACTGAAGCAGAGCATGATCAGTATGCAGTATTCCAGCATGATAATGACCCCAAACACACCTCCAAGATGACCACTGCCTTGCTAAAGAAGCTGAGGGTGAAGGTGATGGACTGGCCACGCATGTCTCCAGACCTAAACACTACTGAGCATCTGTGGGGCATCCTCAAACAGAAGGTGGAGGAGCACAAGGTCTCTAACATCCACCAGCTCCGTGATGTCATCATGGAGGAGTGGAAGAGGACTCCAGTGGCAACCTGTGAAGCTCTGGTGAACTCCATGCCCAAGAGGGTTAAGGCAGTGCTGGAAAATAATGGTGGCCACACAAAATATTGACACTTTGTGCCCAATTTGAACATTTTCACTTAGGGGTGTACTCACTTTTGTTGTCAGCGGTTTAGACATTAATGGCTGTGTGTTGAGTTATTTTGATGGGACAGCAAATTTACACTGTTACACAAGCTGTACACTCTACTTTACATTGTAGCAAAGTGTCATTTCTTCAGTGTTGTCACATGAAAAGATATAATCAAATATTTACAAAAATATGAGGGGTGTACTCACTTTTGTGTATGTATGTACTTATTTATTCATTTGATGGAGGACATGAAACTGAATGATGAGGGTAGAATTTCATCAGTGCTTAAGTCTGGCTCAAATAAGATTGTGTGCAACAGTTTAAAAGAATTGGAAACAAGAGTTGGTAATAGCTGATACCATCATTCATATTCTGGTCAAATTCTTCCACAATAGGCATGATTTCAGCCCTCAAAATCTCCTTTAGTACCAAGTCATAGCCTCTCCCTGAGAAAAAGAACAAACCAACACACAAAGAGACAGTGAAGCAAGTAAACACCAAGGGTCATCGTCAGAGTTGGTGATTTGAAGTAAACAGATTGCAAACAGTTCTTAGTTCTATATATTTAGAGAGGGATTATGCATGTATTAAGTTGATTTCCTGTGCGGCTCATTGAACTTAATAAAATCAACTGTGCATTGTTCATGACTACAAGGTTGCCAGATTTTACTGAGTAGAGATGCCTGAGACTGCTGAGGTATCTTTTTCAGTAGTGTCTAGATCAATGTGTTAAAACACAAGCACTTGTCTTTAAGCATGACAAAAGTCTAGTATATTATCAGCATATTGCTGTATGATTACTCCTAGTCGTTATATTATTAATCAATGAACATTTGTCTTTGTTTAAAAAATATTCCTTGGCATATTTTTTGCACAATGACAAAAGTGAAGAGGCAGAAAGTGTAAACTGTTAGTGCTCAAGATATGTCTTTGATTTAGATGGTGTCGTCCAATCCCCTCTGTGCAAAAAAATAAAAATTAAAATCCTGAACAAACAAACATCCTTCTGAGTTCTGATGCTTTCTTCCACAGTGATTTTCTGCAGTATCAAGACACACATACTGTAGACATGAACATTACATATAATACATACTCTAGGCAGAGCAAATAAATAAATAAACAAACAAACAAACAAATAAATAAATAAACCCTGAACAATCAAACAAAATTCGGTGGACTTTCTGGGATGATATGATTAATTCGAATTATTACTGCCATACTTATGTATTTCCCTAAATGGCATTCAATAGTTTTTAATGTATTTCTATGCACAAAACATGAATTTCAAAAACTGACAAATCAGACAGTAGCACTGGACTTAATACTCGTCCTTGCCAAGGTTATTATAGTTAAGCATTTTTCATTAGTTTTTATTTTTATTTTGTTTTGACTTTATATGTTTTCAAATTCAGTTTAGTTTTAATTAGTTTTGAAGTGGGTTTGCTAGTTTAGTTTAAAATATTTTTTTGAAAATGCTTAGTTTTAGTTTAGTTTTTATTAGTTTTAGTCTTTTGTAATATGAGTTATTTGTCAAGGCCAGAAAATAGTATTGTGTAATAAAAACTCAACAAAAACATCATACAGTTTTAGAAATATGTATTCAACAATAACCTCAGTGCATAAAATGTACATATGGGCACAAATAACCTGACACAACCATGAAAGATGCTGTTAATCCTCTCTTGCTCCAACCATCTACACATATTGTCAGCTTCCTCGCATTCTTAATGATCTCTTTTAATTCCTGCTTTGCTGTATCCATCTTAGCCCCCAATAAGGCTGTTGACTCTTGCAGCTCCAGGTGTTTTGAACTTTTGTTCGAGTAAAGTGGTGAACTTTTTGAAGGCAATCGACTCACACAGTTGTGTAGACATCCCAGTATCAATAAACATATGAACCAGCGCTTCCTCCCACTTGTGATGTTCCTGTGTATTTACTAACCGGTTGTCTCCATCACGCTGCCTAGCCCTGTACCGTGGTTAGCTTCTGTTTCGGGGGAGGGGGGCGTGGCGTTCTCCTTTACCTTATTAAGCTAAGCTAGGCTAGCCTCCTTGTGCGTGCTTCTCAAATGTACTTTCAAATTCGTGGGGGTTTTCCCTTTAATAAATTGTCCACATATTTCACCACCTTCCACTGCAAGGCACTTGCTTTTATCTGACACACAGTCATATTCAAAATAATCCCAAATAGTCGCTTTCTTCCGATTTCTGGTACCGCCATGATGCCAGGCAAGGAGCATGGACTATGCAGCGTTCAATTTGATATGAAATTTCGTAATTTCCGGGTTCCCAGTCGGAAATGTCAACTCTGAAAGATATTTGCTCCATGGAAGACATCGACAAAGACGAAAACTAAGGACATTTACTCTATAATTGTATTTTTATTTTAGTTACTTTTGAAAGCAGACAGTTTAGTTTTAGTTAGTTATCGTTTTTATTTCGATTTCAGTTAACAACCATGTTTTTTCACACCTAGTTTTCGTTATTTCGTTCGTTTTCGTTTACGATTATAACCTTGCTCGAGCCAATGAATTTGTATATAATTAAGACACACCTGTTTTGGCAAACTCCAGCCGGCACACACAAATCACAAGTTCAGTCCATAGTTAAGTCTGAAGTCTGAACTCTAATTTGTGCAGTTCTGGTATTACCCCAACACGGTTCTTCTTAGGTCGGTTGAATGTCTTACCTACTTTAGCTGCGTTGATTACGCTTGGATTGTTGTTGAATATTCTATCCAGAGTTTTGAAACAGGCATCTATATTACGAATGTTATATTCACTGAGAATGTGACCCCAGCACAGACGGACACTGTCATCTGGATCTATAAAGCACTGGTAACAACTTAGTCCCATACAAACAAATGACATTAAAAATAGTAACCTGACTGCAAATCCAAACATCATGCTCATTTGTCGTGTGTTTAGATTTGAAATTCTTAGAATCCTTTTTTTGAATCATAATGCAAAAAAAAACTACAGATGAGAGAATACAGCAGAATAATGATATTATGCTCAAGGAAAACTTTTCTTCAAAATCTCTTAAGTCACATATACAGTCATGTGAAAAAATAAGTACACCCCATGGAAATTGTTTGATATACTTGAACAAAACCACAAGGAAAATGAACAATGTTCAGAAGAACAAAGTTAAATTTGTTCAGTGCTTTGGATGTGTAAATCATACAATGCAGCTTCTTTACTAACACAGAGCAGCCAGAAGCTAGAGGAAAGGTGAACACATCCATTGATCTACTTTTCTCAGCTAGCCATGTCTTTTGTCTCAGAACCCTCTCACAATGCACTGTTTTTTTTTTTTTTTTTTTTTTTTCCCTGTTATTCTGCAAACCAAGATGGGGAGAGGAGACACAGGGAGTACTAGTGAGGCATACAAAGATGTGTCAGGGTTTGTGCTTCTAGTGGCAGCTGTGTATGCATTTTTTGGGAAACTAGAATTTGATAACATATTAGCCAAACACTAAAAGGAAGTCTTTAGCAGATAATCAAATGTAACAACAATCTCATGACCATTGCAAATTACAACATGACAGTACACAAAAGGGTAAAGCATAAATTATGTCTTTGTGAAATAGGTATGATGTATAGATTAGAAACACTGCAAAAAAGACGAAGATTAAGAGATGCTGAAAACCCAGCCAGTCTCTGTGTGTGCATGCTTGTGTGTGTAAGAGAGATGGTGAGCAAGAAAGACTACTGATAGGCCCCAAGGCAGTTCCATCACATCCCGTATCCCCCAACCCCCCTACTTCTTCCTTCTCATACCATACACCCCCCAATTCTTCACTCTCTACTTCCTTCATCCTCCATCCGTTGCCATAGAAACCAGACAGGGTGGCTAATATACGAAGCTAATATGTTTCCAGTGGCAGTGAACAACTTGGGTGCTAATGCATTCATCTGTCTCCTCTGAGACAAGACAATCAATAGTGTGCAGGAGCCCATGGTGGATGACAAGCGGTTCATCAGTCCATCGTATCTCTGTCTGTAAGTTAGTTGGAGCCATTCTGATTGGAACTGCTCATTCAGCAATATTTGTTTTTGGTGTTCCTTTTTTCCTCATTTTATAACAATGACACAGGCTGAACATTTATATTATTATAATCTGGGTTTAAATATGATAGCATCAATTTAAAAAATGCCTTGTAGGATGTCAAACGTAAAACATCTTTAATCCTAGAAGATAAAAGGAAGAGGTTAACTAATGCTGAGACAGAGAATACTGCCAAATTGATTCATGTATGAATTAAGCTAAATGAAGCTAATAAATATAAATGTGAAAAAAATAAATAAACAAATTATAAATACAATACATATATGTATGTAGTTTAACTCCAATTGGTTCCTGACATTTCAGACACCCTGTATACTCTAGAATAGTTCAACATTTTAATTACATTTGTTCTAATAATTCTTGAACATGAAGACAATGTCGAAGATGATCATACCATGGGGTCACGACCCTTAGCTCTCTTCTGACTGGACCATTTCAGAGGTCACAACACAAAGCCAGCCTAAAGAGTGTGCCCCCTTAAGCCTCCATGGCAATTGAGCCCGAATTAAATGCTCTACAAGTTTCTCTCTTTCAAGAACCAAAACTAAAAGTTTGTAGTCAATTGTTTCAGTCTATTATTAAATATGAGAGTAAATATAATGAAGATAATGCATAGGTTTAACAATATTTTGGGCTTATCTAAATTTGGATGAATCATAAAAGTCAAATATGAATAAACAGGAGTTCATGAATGGTTCTTGGTTTTGCATAATTGATGACATTGCATGCTGCCCTGTTCCTGACCACCTCACCTGTGACCTGCATTTACATCACAGGTTAAGGGTCTCAGGGATGGAGATGCATGCTGAGGAATGGCTGTGTATTTTAAAAAGGCACTGTTTGTGAGTTACGCTTCTCCACTGCTCAATACGTACTGCAAGCTTTTCCCTGAAAATCTATATGCAAGCTGCTGCTAATCCAGAACTCCACACACAATAGGAAAATGTGGCTTTGGATTATGGTTGCACCAAACATTGTTGTCAGTTATAATAAAAACCTTGGATGTCAGTGGACATTTTTGCTGCAATGAGGTTGTGTCGTCACAGAGGATGTAAACCCGAATCTTTCTAAGCTCTTTCAGCTGAACTACATTTACTGACTTCTGAGACCAAAAGGTTGCACATTTCTCTAAACATTTAGCAACAACCCCTATTAAACATTTGAGATATATAGATAGATAGATACGCATAAATACGTACGTACATACATACATACATACATACATACATGCATACATATACATAAAGAAAATCAGTTATATGTTAAATTTAGTCTTAACAGCTATGTTATTAAATTTAAATAAAAGCAATGCAAAGGAACAGGAATGATGCACCTACACCAGCAAAGTCTAAATGGGATATAATATTTTCAAAATGGCACCCCCTGTGGGTAGACAGCTATCACTGACACAGGACTTAGTAAAAGGGATCTGTCTATCTTTGTCTTCTCATAATCTTTTCACTGGAAACCAGGGTTGGGTGGGTTACTTTAAAAATGCATTCAATTACAGTTATAAATTACTTCATAAAAATGTCACAATATGAAAGTAATGTAATGTAATCTGATTATTTTTGGATTATGTAGAGTTTATTTTA
This sequence comes from Ictalurus punctatus, assembly GCF_001660625.3. Lineage (NCBI taxonomy): Eukaryota > Metazoa > Chordata > Actinopteri > Siluriformes > Ictaluridae > Ictalurus > Ictalurus punctatus. The sequence goes on from NC_030416.2 coordinate 7,211,916, forward strand.
GAGCTAAAAAAACATGTTCAATATTTGTATAATGAATAAATAAATAAAGATCACTGTCCCTGATGCGGGTAACATTTCATTACAAAAGCATTTCAGAGAACAATTTGTGTTCATTTCTACCAAATTAACTTTGCACAAAATTTATTTGCCCATGCACCAGGAGGTTGCTCATGTGAGTCACGACTAGCAAGAGAGAACAAGAAAAATAATCAAGCAGCTGTCTATATTGTGTTATGTCAAAAGATTAATTTCTTTGGATTTAAATGGGGAAAAAATGTAATCCTGATAGTAGTCCCATTTTTTACTAAATGTACCTGTAATCTGATTACTTTTTGTTTTTTGACGTAACTGTAACAGACTTTTATATCTTGATTATGTAATGCTGTTACATGTATTCTGTTACTCACCAAGCCTGCTGGAAACCATTTTAAGACATAATCCCAGTGACAATATGCCTGCTTGTGTGAACCAATGGAGACTTTGTACATAGACATCAAGTCACATTTTTTGGACATGGTAATGAAATACTGTGGAATAGTCACAGCACGTTAAATGGCAAAAAGATACCAAACCATCATAAAATGCTGAATTACATATTGTTCAGTAGCAATTATTAGCTGCAACAACAAATCCAATATTTGAGAGATGTAGAAAGTACTGTAGGCAACGCACAGAACAGTTTATCTTACCATTGCACGCTTTGTTCAGTCCTCTCCATGTACAGTACTTGAGCCAGACTCACATCCAGCATATTCATATATGCACAGGTGAGAATGCATGTAAATGGTGTGACCACAATAAGCACTTTGCTGCAGTCACATGCACATGCTCAGTCCCATTATACAAAAACTTTGACTATTGAATAGCTTATTGTACATTCTGAATCTTATACAAGAATAGCAACAAAGCATTGCTGAGAGGTAAATAGGTATAGAAGGAATATTACCATAGTGGTGGCATCTCACATCTGCAGAGTTGGACAGTAACAGTGTTTCAGAGGAACAATGTATTCTCACAAGAGCATCCTGTTAGTGTCTCTTTCTCTCTGTCTCTCTATCCATGATGATCAAGAGTCACCAGAAACAAAGACAGTTAAAATAAAAAATAAAAAAAAAATCAAGAACATAATAGCAAATAGAAGTTCATATTACCCCCCCCCCCTCCCCACTACACAGTGCCAATAATACTGCAGCCTGTTAAAACACATGCTACGAACATACCTGTGAGTGCACACGGGTTTGTGCTTTTCCATCCTGCTAATTACTCTAATTTCCTGACTCTGTGTCTTCCCTCATATCACCATTCTCACAGTCTTCCCTCTCTTCATGTTTCTCCCCTTGCTCAAATTTTTTCAGGCACCATGTCTCTGTTACCCCCCCAGAGACATGTGTGTGTGTGTGTGTGTGTGTGTGTGTGTGTGTGTGTGTGTGTGTGTGTGTGTGTGTGTGTGTGTGTGTCTGCTGAGGAGAGGAAATGTGTGCGAGACAGAGGGAGCAGGGAGGGGGCAGATGAGGAGAGAGGAGAAGAGAAGAGACAGCAGGGAGGAGAGGGGATGTAGGGGGAGGGTCAGGATCACAACGAAGCATCGCCCTGATGAGAGATGAAGCAGGGGAAAATATAATCCCACATATTTGCATCTCTTAATCAATATAGACATGCTTCTCATTTTGAGTTCTGCCCATGTAAAACAAAATGAGCAAAACACTCATACATTTTTGTAAATGCAAAATAAAACACATCCTCTGCGGGAGGTGGTACTGTCTGAGATACTGCATTAAGTACAGTAATTCTGATTAAGTAAAGGCCTACAGCTAGATTAACATTCCATGCAACTCATTCGTAGGACAGAGCTGTGCAATTGAAGGTAAAATAGAATAAAAGCGATGTGCTTCTATTATTAAAAAGGAGGCTGCAGATTGCAAATATGAACATGGCATGCTTATATAGCTACTGCACTAAAACTTTAGCATTACATGGTACACTGTGGTATGTGGTACATTGTGTTAAGCAGTAAGCCAGTCTTAGTGGATTTGTACTCATTTAAATGTGATTTATGACATTAATTCATTAGTTCATGAGGAGGTTATTCCTCATAATGCTTGCAAAATGAAGAATAAAGATCACCACAAAGACTCAAACAGTAGAGAATTATTATGTTGTGTGTGTATGTATTCATGTATGTATGTAGTGAGGGAAATAATTTGACATTTTTTCAGTAAATGTATTTCCAATGAGGCTATTCACATGAAATTTTCACCAGACTTTGGTATTAACTCAAGAAATCCACACATTAAAGTCCATAAATGAAGTGTAATAAATTGGAATGACACAGGAAAATTTATTGAATTTATTGAACGTGCTAACTGAATTTTTTTTTAATATTTAGTGGAGAAGTCTTTGTTTGTAATGACAGCTTCAGGATGCTTCCTCTATGAAGATATTAATGGGCCACAATATTCAGGTGTGATTTCGGCCCATTCTTCTAAACATATTGTCTTTAAATCTCAATCAATTGGATTCAAGTCAGGTGATTGACTGGGCCATTCTAACACCTTGATTTGAGCAGTGGAGTGCATTGCCCATTGTTTTCTCTGTGATAATGGCACCTGCTCCAAGTGTTTCTGGAGTTCTTTCTGAGTGGTCCTTGGTTTTTGGGCTACACTTCTGACTATTCTGCTGACTCCCTGGCCATAAATCTTGCGAGGAGCTCCTGTGTGTGGCCGGTTGATGATGGAGTGATGTTGCTTCCACTTGCGGATAATGGCCCCAATGGTGCTTACTGGAGGATTCAGAAGTTTTGAAATACGTCTCTATCTGATTCCATCAATATGTTTCGCAACAATAAGGTTGCAAAGGTCTTGAATAAAAGAAAAGAGCGCTCTCATCATGAGATGTTTCTTGTGTGACACCTTGGTAAAGAAAAGCCATTTTATAGACTATCAATTTAGTAACCCAGCTGATATTAATTTGCACAGATAGGAGGTATAATACATTTCTAACTACTTACAGATTTCAGCTCATTCCTTGCCTTATCTTGCCTTGGAGAACTGCTTTTTCTTAGTGTGTTCAATACTTTTTTCCTGTGCCATTCCACTTTATTACACATAACTTTATTTATGGACTTCAATGTTGTGAATTCTTTATATGTGTGGATTTCTTGAGTTAATACTGGTCTGGTGAAAATGTCATGTGAATAACCTCATTGGAAATATATTTACTGAAATAAATGTTGATGCGTTCAATTCTTATTTCCCCAACTGTGTATATATGAGCAAAGAAGGCTGTGAAAAATTGTCTTTATTGTTTAAATATTTGATCTTTTGTTTAGCTTTGAGACTTCTCCTATAATGCCTGATGAGGTTGGAGAATACATGGAAAGGGATCTGAGACCATTCCTCCATACAGAATCTCTCCAGATCCTTCAAATTTCAAGGTCCATGCTGGTCCATGCGCTCCTCTTCAGGTCAAGGGACAGGGATGGCCATGGCAAGACCTTGATTTTGGCGTCAGTAAACCCTTTTTGTGTTGGTTTTTATGTATGTTTTGGATCATTGTCCTCCTGGAAGATCCAACCATGGCCCATTTTAAGCTTTCTGGCAAAGGTAGTCAATATCTGTTAATATTTGATAGAGTCCATGATGCCATGGACTCATGGCAAACTGAAGACGCTTGGGATTGTTTTTGGATGAGAGCAGGGGCTTTTTTCTTGAATCCCTTTGAAACAACTTATGATTATGTAATTGAATTCAGACTGTAGTTTTGGAGACTTTCTGACCCCAAGACCCAACTAATTTCTGCAATTCTCCAGCTGTGTTCTTTGGAGATTTTTTGGCCACTCAAACCATCCTCTTCACAGTGCATTGAGACGATATAGACACATGTCCTCTTCCAGGTTGATTTATAATATTTCCAGTTGCCTGGAAATTCTTAATTATTGCCCTGATGGTGGAAATGGGCATTCATTTTCAATGCTTGTGCTATTTTCTTATAGCCACTTCCCATTTCGTGAAGCTCAACAACCTTTTGTCGCACATCACAGCTATATTCCATGATCTTACCCATTGTTATGAATGACTAAGAGAAAATGATGTATTACATCATATTTATACCCCTGTCAAACAAGAATTCATGGTTGAACAATTTCCTGTTCCTAGTCACCCAGTTGTACTAAAAATATTTAAATACTTCAAATATATTTTTCTCACATGAATTCATCGGGGTGCCAATAATTGTTGCACACCTACATTTAACAAAACATTTTTTTAGAAACCTATAGCATTGTTTGATATCCTTGACAGCAGAGTATTTTTGTGATTGTTTTTAACAAAATATCAAAAGGGTAAACAATAAAGACAATTTTTTACAGCCTTCTTTGTTCATACATATACATATATACACACGCACATGCGTGCACACACACACACACACACACACACACACACACAAAAAAAAATACAGTTAAACTTTGCATACATATTTAACCCTGTGTGGTATTTTTTTCAATTTTTTCAATCAAGGAACAACAACAACAAACATCCATATAAATGGCTGCATATTTGGGTTCAGTCTGACTGAACAAACCTCATCTCTTTGAACTATTGTGTGGTGTAGACTCTCAGTGCCCTTTGCAGCTGTTTTTAAATAAAGGGAAGGAAAATGTGCTGTGATATAACCATTTTCATAGCTCCAAATATTAGTTTGAATAACATGGAATTAGGCCCCAGTACCTGCAAAACAAATTGCATATTTCAATACTCAGGTCAAAACACACCCCTTCACACAATCCTGCAACACCACCTAACTCTCTCAAGCCCTTATCTTGTGTGTGTGCTGTGCATAATTTCTTCCATTTATCATCTGTTTGGCTTGAATGAATGTATTTACCATAGAAGCCCAAGTTTCACTCTGAACCCCCACCCCCCAGTGATTTCTGTATGCATCTGTCTTAAGTTACTTTCCTTGTTAGTACACACCCGCCAGTGTACAGTATATAAAACTCATATAAAAACTGTGATTTTTCTCTCTTTTTTCATGTTTCCTAGGTACATAAATAGTTTTTCAGTGTTTTCACATCTGATCATTGTCTGAGTTTTTCTGGGATGTTGAACAGGGCATAACACGTATCAAAATTGAACACACAGCTTTAAAGAAGTGCTTCAGCAATCATGCGCAGTTTGTAAAATGTTTCTTCTTCTTCCTCTTCTTCTTCTTCTTCTTCTTCTTCTTCTTCTGCTTCTTATTATTATTATTATCATCATCATCTTAATTCCATCTCCGGTCTTATTTATTCCTAGCTGCAGTGGCATTATGGGATTGTAATAGGTGTTCAAGTGCTGCCGCAGGGAAAGCTAGAAGGCTGTACAGTTATCTCCAGGCCATTTACGATGTGAAACCATACAACCAACTACCTCAATCTGCGGCACACAAAGCTCTTCTCCATGCGGACGCTTCCAAGCAGCTCATCATTAGTTCTTCATAATGTCTGTCCAAGGAGATGGCATGATGGCCTGTTTGTCCATCTGTTTCATTGTTGTTCATATAAAAATCACCCTGATTTGAATTTTCATTAAAATTTCATTTACATAGTCTGTCTAGAGAATCTAGTGTGTCTGAAACCAATATCACAAACATCAAGGACAACATAAAAATGGCGAACATTTTTTATGGTATTGCCCTCCTGTGGCCCAACAAGAAAATGCAGCAAGTCTTCTTCCTTTTCATGTGGCACGTGCACGCACACACACACACACACACACACACACACACACACACACACACACACACACACCAGCAAATGCACACAGCACAAAAGATGATTTTACATTTCCTTTATGCCTCCTTTATACCTTTATGTCATCGAAACATACTTCTACAGAATTAAATTAATATTAAATACACACTCTCTGATCACCATTATTTGCACTTTGTAGTTTTTACTAGTCATCAAGGTTTCAATTAGGTGTGGACCCTGTGCACTGTTATTGCAATCAGGTTTAGTGGGTTACAGATAAGAGACCTCTGTTGAGTTCCCTCAGGCCCTCAAGTCCTTTATGTAATCATCTGTCTCTTCATGGCTATGTTCAACATTTCTGCTAAGTTGTTTTTCAGTCTTCCGTCTCTTCAAAACTCAGTAAATCAGCCATACAAACTGATCTAATTGTGGTACTGTGATTCTCTATTTAACTCCAGTCTATCACTAGCTGCGTTTACATGGACAACAATAATCCACTCTTAATCCGATTAAGACCATACTCTAATTAAGAAACTACCATGTAAACAGCAATTTTTACTGACATTAATCTAATTAAGGTCATAATCGAAGTAAGCAATAATCTAATTAAGACAGGTGGAGTACTCCTGTTTTAGTCGCATTATGGACGTGTAGTAGTGACATGTAAACACCTTAATCACATTATGAACGTCGTGTGCGAATTTTCACCGCATTTTGAGACAGGACACGATCACACACGGCAGTTTTATGTTTTAAGGCGAACAAGAGAATTCGGCTGTATCCCAAATCGCATACTTTCCTACTATCAGCCTGTAGTGGAGAAAAATACATGTATCTCAGCTACTATATAGATGATAACTATTTGGGACACACCCACCGTTTCAAGCAGTTGTCTATTAGCACGTATAGCATGACAAATAATTAACTGCACTGAAAGCGTTCGTAAAAAAATTAATAAAAACACCCAAAACCGTATACGGTGCCATAACGAAGACAAACTGTATGTTGATACGTGAAATTCTGGAGGGACGTCGGACGGTATGGCGCGGTGATGTAATGTTGATTAATCAAATTATGTTCTAAAACATGTAAAACGGGAACATGACAGGAGTATTCTAAAAGCGACTCATGTAAACACCTTAATCACATTATTATGCATATGTATATAGTGTCTCAAAACTGTGCATTTCATAGTACCTCCTCCATCCACCCCAATATCTATCTTGCATATCTTGCATATCTTGTATATCTTGTTTATTTATCTTGTTTATTTATCTTGTTTATTTATCTGTGTATTTATCTGTTTATTCTTCTTGTTTATTGAATGTACATGTTTACACGGAACAAAAAGGAGTGGCTCTTAATTTCATTGTACATATGTATAGTGACAATAAAAGGCATTCATTCATTCATTCATTCATTCATTATCTTACTCAGATTAAGGTCAATAATTAGATTACTGCTGTCCATGTAAATGTAGTCATTGTTTATCTCTCATTACCGAGGTCCTGTTGAAATAATTACAAAAGCTTACTTTTAAAATCTCACATGGCTCTTACAACTCTCAAACTCAGATTTTACATCATGGAGAGAAGTCATTCAGTGTACCTAAAACTATCGAAATTCTTATCTCAATTACTCAAAAATTATTCTTAATTTTTCCACCATTGAATACTATACTAAATGTTTCAACTTTTCCCCACATACTTCTGAGTGTATTTAAACTGTATGGTGTGCTAATTATCCAACCCAGTATTATGCTAATTATTATATTATACACTGTATCTGATTCTCCATTTATAATTTATTATAAATAAAATTTAAAAAATATTTATAATTTAGTTTCTTTTTATATATTTACTTACAAATAGGATAATATTATGACATTATATTACACTGCCAAGGCTGTATAATGTATGTAGCAAATTATTAAGATAATACTAAAACCTACTGTATCTTTCTCTCATTGTCCTGTGGTGCTCGTTAAAAAGTAGATAATCTTGTTTCTTTTCTTTTTTTTAATCTCGTATTTTAATGTATTATCAAAAAAAAAAAATTATGCATGTATGTATGTGTCATGACAGTCCAGGAATCCACCAGAAACTCCACTTCAATAAACACATCATGGCCTACAAACATGGCCACCACAGACTACAATCCCCAGCACCACACTCCACCAGCACTTTCACACTCAACAGAGTTCTGATCATGCACACCTGTTTTCAATCACACAGTGTGCTTTTACCTGAACTCGCCAAGCCTAACTTCTGCGTGTCTTGATATTCTGTTTTTGTGAGCTTGCATTGCTACATGGTTTTGGATTTTTGGACTTGCTCTTGTATTGTTATTTGCTGATCGCCTGAATTCCTGCCTGTTCCTGTTCACATCTCTTTGCTTTGTTTTGAATCTGTTTGCCAGTTGTTGTTTTTTTTAAAAATAAAACTGCATTTGCATCAGTCACTGACTGTGTCACATGACACAATAGTACAGTATGTATGTATAAGTATTATTTTATTTATTTTTTGATTACATATGTGTGCATGCTTCAGGAGTTCATGAGACGTTGCATGTCCAACTGGGTCAGGCCTCAACCCAAACACAAATCCCAGTGGCCGTATATTGCCCTACCACCATACCCCACTGTTGAAGCTATGATGGGTGTTTTCAAAACATTGCTTCAGGAAGCTTCGAAACCTTTGCGAATCTTTTGTTTCGAGTCAGTGGTTCGGCGTATGTATCAAATTGGGCCAGTCACGTGATTTCAGCAAACAAGACTTCGTTACGTCATCACTGTTTCGAAATTTCCATGGTTACCCCTTAGGGAGTGTTGATCTCCAGGTGAACCAGTGTTTAATATATAATTTGAACTGTTCTCCAGTCAGTTTTATTATGTAAATTTGTAAAACTGAAATGATTCAATAGTGTTTGCACTGATCCATGGTCAGTGCTTGCCTCAGGATGCCTTGTTAATCATCTGATGTGAAATCCAACCAAATTTCCTGAGAAAAATAAAGATGTTATGGGTTATTACGTAGGCGAGAGAGAATTTTGACAGTTTTGCATTTCTTAATCTTCATTTTTCATGACCAAAAAAACCTATAGTGAGTCACAATAAGGAGCCTACAAGTTACAAAACCAAGCTCAGGTAGTTGTCAGACAGATGTTAAAAACTCAAACATTAAAAAACCACACATTTTTAAATGGCTCTTACAACAATGTGTACAAGCACACGTCATCCAGGATTCAAATCCAAGGCAGCAACATACCAGTCGAGAACACTATCAGCTCCCCCACCACCCTTCTTTGTTTGACCCAAACATCATGTAGGTTATAATTCATCAAAGCTTGTCTGATCGTTGTCAAGGTTGTTTAAGATCAACACCTGCAAGTGACCACTAGGTGTCACCATGGAGACGAGTGTCGGATTGTTTCAAAGCCTCCACACAATATGGCACATTTGCTTCAACTGCTCCAGTGTTCCACGCAGCCTCCCTCTGCCCACCCAACTAGTTGAAGCACTGGGAGGGGAAAAAAGGGCACATGAATATTTCAAGTTGGGCTGCGTCCGAAATCGCATATTGTGACAGTATGTACTGCATTCGATGCAGTCCCTACTGCACGGCCGTCGAAAAAGTTTGTACTAACCAGTACGTGTTGTGTACTATGAACACAATCCCGGACATACTACATCCGCCATGTTGGCACTATCATGTAACCTTCGACATCATCATAAGAACTAAAATCTTAAAGGGAGCACCAGATTAAAGCAACTGCACTAATGGCAAAATGCACATCAGGAAAGTTAACCGAATTAGTAATTTAATGTGGGAAGTGTTAACAGGCTGAGGTAAATTTGTTACTGTTAGCTTGTCTGACTAAGGCATGATGAAGTTCTCAAAAAAGGTTTCAAATGCTGTGACAACTGTTTTCTTGTTTAAACCTTCAACAAGTTAACAATTTATTCATGTGTTGTTAAACAAATCCGGGGAGAGAGCCGACAAGCTGTCTTCCCCAATTTTTTTTTCTGAGATCGCCTGCACCAGTCCCGTTGCATTATGGGATTTTGACTCGCATAGTGTCCATCGGTTGCACACTGCAAAATCTCACCAGATGTAGTACGCTATCTGGGTATTTCTCGGCCTACTGAGAATTTGGACATACTACCCCTCCTGCGTACTGCTTTTCGCCTACTGTTGTAGTAGGTTAGTGCACGATTTCGACGCAGCCTTGGTCTAGTGGCACACTGCCACAGTGATGCCAGAGCCTCCATTAATGCACAACCAGGTGGATTTCTTAACCCTCTTCCCTTTCACCCCACCCCCTTTTACTGGATGTGGCTGAAGTTGCTAATCCCCTTGTGAGGCCCCTTGACTATTGCCGGATCTTCTCCCTCTCTCTCTGTCTTCCCTAATTCTTCTTTTTCCGCTGCCCCAAAGTGCCCCTCACACACTCGCCTTATGGGATAGCACTGTACAGTGTCCATTGGTTCCATACTGCAGAATTGAGGCGGGTATTTCTCTGTTTTATGAATTCTGTGAATTCGGACATACTACTCCTTTGGCATAATGCTTTTTGCCTACTGTGTAGTACGGCTATACAGACGCAGCCTTGGTTTTGCAAGTTGATTCCATTTTGTCTGAGGGTCTTAGTCTCTTGAATTCAGCTCATTTCTTTCCAGCTATGACAGTCAGTCTGCGATAATTCCTCCATCGGTTACTAGATTTATGAATGCCTTAAATTTCACTTGTATGTGTGAGCTGTCTTTGTGCTTTGTATTGATGGTACACCTGAGCCATCTTGTACACAGAACTGTGATCTGAGGGTGTGCAGAAACACATTAAGGGTGGGAGTGTGAGAATTCTGTGTGTATTGATCTCACTGAATGTGTGCTTTGCTCATCTGCATGTATGATTGACCAAATGATTCTGTTGACCCTTTGCCATTGAAATAATTTGAGAAAATTAATTAATTCAGATAATCTACCTTTGTTTTATGAGCTGTAATGTATATAATAGTGAGGGGTTGATTTTGGAACAAGGTCACTCCCAAGTTTTATCATTAATAAAATAATACAACTAATAATTTAACCTAGTTTTTACTTTTAAAAATATTCATTAACATATTTATTCAAATATATGTTTTCAGGAATGAATACATTATAGTACTGGCACCAAATCAAAGCTGAAGTGTGAAAATGAAATACATTAAAAAATTATAGTATTTTCATTTTCACATTATTGTTTAAAGTGTAACACATGTATGTTCCAAACAGAGAGTTAAGGAACACCTCATATCACATAATTTATTGGGCTCCTTTATGCCTTATGCATAATTGTCATTATTGCAGCAGTAAATAATAGCAAACAACTTATATTTATGAGAAATTGTATAATTGGGTTCGAAAAATATAACATTTATTAGTTTCTTATTCTTGGTAGTGATTTTTTTGTCTCTGCCGATAAACAGAATTCATGAGGGATGCCATAAAATCTGGTATTTGAAACTCAAGCACTTTGAATTGCTTGTGCAATTATGTTGGATGTTGTAAGCAGTAGTTACAGTGTGAAGGCTGAAATCATACCAATTTTTTTATCTTCATTTAGCATAAATCCATAGAGTCTTCTCCTCTTTGAACAGCCCTATCTATATACGATGATGTGTTGGGGAAAAAATAAGTTGTTAAAAAGGGTTGCTATAGGAACAGGTGCTGTGGTAACCACTGGCAGTTTGGCAAGGTGCCAAGCAGTCACCATGGCAGTGCTGTCAGTCATGTTTGGGTGCAAAACATGTAGGTGGTACAGAGACTAGATGGGTGTAATGGGGAAGCTGGGGATTTACATTTTCATTTACATGGCTTTGATGTAATGAATGTCAGTGGGTAATTTGCAGTGAAAACATTTTAACCCATTTAAATTGTCCATGTATATTAAGTGAGAACTTTCAAAAATGTTGACAGAAAGAATAAGCGTATAAGTAAATGGCACATTTCTTTAAAATTACTTCACTTATTTTCCAACACCAGAAGTTATGGAAAGGCACCCGTCACAAGCATCACCATGTCTAGGTCTATTTCCATAAATGTTATTCATATACTCATATCTGAGATGAAGCCAAGATATATTCAGGATTTTAAAATACATACAACTCTATTGCAATCACATGAAAACATTACCTGGATCAATTGGCAATCCATTAATTAATTAAAAAGTGGCTTCAGATGAAGAAATGTGTTTCATATGGCCAAAAGGGGGAACACATTAAAGCAGTTTGATTTGGGGTTTACAGTTTGAGCTGAGGTATGGGGCATATTACGATTAGATTAAAGAGGGTGAGGGAAGCTGAGTTACCTGACCACTATAGAAACAAAGCACACCAGGAACCTTAGAGGCAGGAGAGACAGATGAACAGATGAAACATGAAGACCAGCTCCTGAAACTGAAGACCAGCTCCTTTATTCGCCAATAGTGCAGGTATGTCTAGAAGAACATTAAGGAAAAGCCTGGTACATTAATCTTACAATAAAAAATATTGGTTTTCAGTAAATCATTTACAAGTTAATAAAATTACATGCATTGCATGTAATTGCATGCCAAATATTAATCTGTGTGGGGGAAATAGCTATACTTTTTTTTTGAGGGCATCACTGTATATAATATACTGTATTAACTTTATATAAACATTATACATTATACACATTTTTCACTTTTTGAGAAACTACTTACCTTCCCTCAAATAAAAATCTTCATACTGTTTTTGTTTCCCCAACATACAATACTTAAAATATTCTAATATTTTATCATAACAAGGAAAGCATTAACACAGTAATATAACATATAGAATTAAGCAATAACCAGGTGTTAAACACATTTTAAACAATATTAGTAATGAAGCTTTGCACACTTAATCAAGCTTCTGAGGTCACTATTTAGGAGGCTTTTCTTAAAGTCCCTAAATGGCCTACATACTAGTTAGCTGCTTATCCCAATTTCTAAATGAAGACTACTTGTTTGGGGTAGATAAATATTATTTAAAACTAGCAAAAATTACTTGTACTAAATGGTCTGCACTTATATAGTGCTTTTTTCCAAAGCACTTTACACTGTGTCTCATTCACTCATTCACACACCAATGGTAGCAGAGCTGCCATGCAAGGTGCTAACTTGCGATTGGGAGCAACTTGGGGTTCAGTGTCTTGCCCAAGGATACTTCGGCATGTGGAGTCATGTGGGCTTGGAATCGAACCGCCAACCCTACGATTAGTGGCCCACTCTACCACCCGAGTCACAGCTGCCACAAGTGGCTTGTAACAGCATAGTCTCCAAGAAGATTAAGTTGAGAGGCTATCACACTTGATTTATGTTTAGGCTACTATCTACTGATTTTTAGAATAACCAGAGGCAGACTGTAGGAATTCTATTGTTTCCGTTATGTCACACCAGGATCGGCACCAAACTCCCTCTCCCAGAACACACTGCACCCTACAAACATGGCTGCCAAGGACCGCAACATCCAACCGTCTCATATAGTGTCATGTCCACAGTCACCAGATTACTGATTGCACACACCTCAATTGCTACTCACATAATTAAGCACACTCTGTACACTCACTCTTTGTGAAGTATTCACTCAGCTCAGTGATTTTCCATCTGACATACCAAGCTAATATTTCAGAGTTCTCTTTCATGGTTTTTGATCTGGTCTGTTTTCCTGGTTTTGTGATTTTTTCTTTGCCTCTGATATCCTGTTTGTGAATCACCTGACCTACTGCCTGTCCTTGACCAAGTTTAAGCCAAGTGTTTTTTGGATTTGTTTGTTGTCTGCCAACTTCAGTTAAAGCACTACCAACAACTGCAGCCGTCTTTGCTGCTTGACAGCAGCATGGAGGAAGTAGGAATGCTAGATTGGCAACAAGCACTAGTGGTGCATGGCTGCATAGTCAATGGACAACAAAAGTAGAGAGAGATGCTAAGCACCAAGCTGTTCACACAGCAATCCAACACACAGACACCACCACAAGCTACAACTGCGGCACCATCACCCTTAGTTCCCCCTCTCATCGCACAGTCTAACAAGTATTCCGTTAATCCTGGGGTTTTTGCTTCAGTGCTCCCTGTACTTCTCCAAGCAGGAAGGAGTGTTTTAAAAAATGCAAGATGGCTCAAACATTAACCTACTTGTGGAGAGCAGCTCCTTTCCATGGTCCAGGGTAAAAGCAGTGCAGCTGAGTACACAGTGTTCTGGAATTCAAAACACTTGCAGTGGGTGAAATGAGCCTGCACTCAAGGTAGCATATCACCAAGGCCTAGATCCTGTGATACTCACTATACTTGCATGTAATGACAAACAGAAATCCCTGGATTCACTCAATGACCTCTCCATCTGCCTGGACCAGCTACTTCATAACTGTCAGGTTCCCAAGCTAGCAGTAAGGGTTTTCTCTGACATCAGTCCCACTGAAAGCATGCAGACTGGCCAAGCCAAGCTCACAGCTATGGCATACAAATGGCACAAAAGGTCTGGTCTCTATTCTGGTGACACTCAGCACCCAAATTCACAATGCCCATTATGTCCCCAGCCACATTCATCACAACCACAAAAGCATTCCTCAAGCATTTTCCATTCCTGTTCAAATTCAAGTCAGCACCTTACATCAAGGTATAATATCCTTTCTTGTAACCGACAACTATCCCATAGTTGTCGGCTTCTCTTGAATGCAGATAATCCCCATACCTCCTGGTCCAAGAGAGAAACAATCAGCTGATCTCCACAATGCCTAGACACCTGTCTCTGTGTTCCCGTAGTTATGACTGCCTCAACAACCATCAAAAGCCAAAGCCAGTGGCCTGCCTCCCCTGTGTCCCTATGATTGTGCCATTGACCTCATGCCTGCAACCCCTTGAAACTGCATGCACAGAAAGCCAAGCAATGCAGGACCATATCAACAAAACCCTCGCACAGTGTTAAATTTGACTCTTCACCTTATCTGAATCAGCTGAATTCTTCTTGCCATATGTGCTCTCTTGCACATCCTCTGTTTTTCAGTGACTGATAAATTATTTACTCAGAGACATGCTGGGAAAATTTAGCACATCTTGATTTACTCACCATCCCAGGAAACCCATGTAAACCACATAAAACAAGTACTATCTCAACTTCAAAAAAATTTTTTGTACATGAAAGGTGAAAAGTGTGAATTCCACGTCTCAAAAATGTAATTACTTGGCTAGAACATTAGCTCCAAGGAGGCCTCCATGGACCAAGACAAAGCCTCCACTGTTATAGAGTGACCTGTTCCGACTATTGTCAAAGAACTCCAAAGATTCCTCTGCTTTGACAATTTCTATCAAATGTTTATCAGAGGGTTCAGCTCCATTGCCAATCCCCTAATAGTCTTTTTGAAAAAAGGTCCACAGAGACTAAAATTGAACTCCGCAGATGACCAAGCCTTGCCATGCCTCAAGTGGGCATTCACAATGTTACCCATTCTTAAACATCCTGACCCATCTAAGCCCTTCATTGTGGAGCTAGATGCTTCTGAAAGAAGAGTGGGTGCAATCCTGTTACAGAGGTTCGGAGAGAAACCCAAACTGCAACCAGTGGTCCATTTCCCAGACAACTCACGCCTACTGAATGAAATCGGCAAGTGAGAACTGCTAACTGTGAAGCTAGCTCTGAAGGAATGGAGACACTGGCTGGAAGGTGCCCACAACCCATTCCTTATTTTCACTGACCACAAGACGACTCACTGACCACAACAAGACTCAACTCCTGCCAAGCGAGATGGGTCTGCTTCACCAGGTTTAATTTTAGCATTTTGTACCGGCCTGGCTACAAGAATGTCAAGGTGAACTTATTCTCCCATATGTACCCTGCTCCTCCCAGAGAACAATGTGAAGAAAATATCCTCCCATGAGTCATGTATTGTGGGTGCTCTCCCCTGGTACCTGGATCAAGAAATAGCATGTGCAAATCGGCTTAAAAACCCCAGGGCCTGCCCCGATTGGAAAACCAATGTACTCCCAGGGCTAAGGGAAATACTTGTAACTTGGGCTGACACAGCCCCAGCCACTGCTCACCCAGGCATTCGTAAACCCTACCAACTGCTAAAGAGTAAATACTGGTGGCTGTACATGCTAGCTGACATATACAAAATCACCTCCTCTGGCACCACTTGTACCCAAGCCAAGGTTCCATGTACTCAAGGTTCAATGTAACCACAGAGCTACTGTTCAACCACACATTCAGATACTTTGGCAAACCAGAGGACATGACCAAGGAGCAAAAATCACATCCTGGGTCTGGAAAGGATTTATGGAAAAGCTGGGAATGGTCAACAGTCTCAAATCTCGATACCACCCCAAGCCAATGGTCAAGTTGTAATTTCCCTGCGAGTTAGTTACTGTATATAATTGTGTATGTGACAAATAACAATCTTGAATCTTGAAGTTGAATGCGCTAATCAGGAAGTTGGCACTCTTGTGGTCATTTTGTGCTGACAGTTAAGAGGACTGGTCTCATTTCTTTCTCTAGACAGAACATGGACTGTGGTTCAGGCAGGGTAAAGAAGTTTGGGAGACTACCTATCAATGTCTAGAGCAAGTTACACAGAATAACAGGGAGTTTGCCAAAAGAGTGGGTTAACTCTAGACAGAGTTTTCCTGACATCCACTGCAGACAGACAAAGTACTTGGTTGGTGGAAGTTGGAGTGGTCTTCCTCACTGGCATGTTGTTCTGTGCTTCAAACTGTGCATAGAAAATGTTCAGTGCATCTGGGAGTGAGGCATCATCATCACAGACAGGTGGTGTTGCTTTATAGTCTGTGATGATCTGAATGCCTTGCCACATATGCCTTGTGTCCTTGGTGTTTATGAAGTGACTGTGGATTCTTTGTGCGTAGTTGCAGTTTGCCTCACTGATAGTCTAGGACAGATTGGCAATTGCTGTGCGGAGGGCTGCCTTGTCATCAGCCCTGAAGGCAGGGTCTCAGGTTTTCAACAGCAAGCACACTTTAGCAGTCATACACAGTTTCTGGTTTGCACGTGTGGTGATGGTCTTGATGGACCATCTATGCATCATCTATGCACTTGCTGATGTAACCAATCACTGATAGCTGTGTATTCTTCTAAGTCTATGCTGTTGTGGTATGTAGCAACCTCTCTGAACATATTCCAGTCTGTGTGCTCAAAACAGTCCTGAAGTGCTGAGCTGGCTCCTTCAGACCAGGTTCTCACCTGTTTGGCACTTTTCAGAAGTAGTCTGTATGCTGGGATTAGCAGAACATATAGAGATGTGGTCCAAGCTGCCAAGGAGGGGGCAGGGTGCAGACTTGTAAGCACCATGAATTTTGGTGTAAACAAGGTCTACAGTGTATGTACCATGAGTTGAAAAATCAACATGCTGGTGGAATTTTTGCAGCAGTATTTTATTGAATGTACACCACAACAATGAGCATGGTGGTAAACTCTCTGAGCAGTTAATATGGTCAGCATTTCACAGTCATAATCTCCACCAGTGATGAACAGTAGCTTGAAACCACAATGGCATTCCTGCACAATTTTTTGCTTATGTAAACACACAGACTACTGCCACTAGTCTTACCAGACAGTGCTGCTATCTTGTCAGCATGATGTGTGCATAGCCTGGCTAGCTGAATGGCTGTTTCCAGAATGCTATCATTGAGGCATGTTTCTGTAAAAATGAAAACACAGCAGTCCCTGATTTCATGCTGGGTAGTCAGCTGTAGACTGAGTAAGTCCATTTTTTGTCGAGTGAGAGAACATTGGAGAGGAGAATGGATGGTAGAGCTGGATGGCTAGGGTTAGCCTTTAGCCTAGCACTGATGATGGCTCACTTTTTGCGCTTGCACTGCCTCATACACCATTTCCAGCACCCTTTCTTCTGGCCCGCAGCATCAGGCAATATTGCGGTTCCAGGGCCTGGTTTGCGTAGCAGCCTGAGGTTATGTAGCTCATCCTGCAGTCCATCATTTATTCCTCCTGAACTTTGATCTCCAACATTCAACAGATGATACACATGTATACCAGTGCTTCCGATGTACATCTGTTTAAAAATTTTCCCAATTGGTGTAAGCTACACGTAACATGCACCATATAAGTGGACTCTAAGTGGCCACTGTGTGCTACCGCTTTGCCATCTTGGAGTCTTCCAGAATATATAGAAGCTTGAAATATTTGGTTTCTTTAAACAGATTTTAAATTCCATTTTACCCTATGCATCTGACCCTTAATGTTAGGAGGTGCCAGATTGGTGAGAGAATCACTGTCAAGTGTGACCATGAATGTTACAGAATGTGTAAAGAAAGTAGCTATTGACTGGTAGGGTTCTAGGAACTTTGCTTTTGGCATAGATGGAGCAGAAGTTAACAAGTGCTAGCATAAAAGTAATTATGGTTTTCCATTAAAATTTAGCACTGAGCAACTGGTAGGTTGGGAGGAATCTGCCAAAGTTATGAGCTGGACTCAGACATGTGTTGGCACATAGCACAATGGAGCTGAGCCCATGAATAAACTTCCTATAAAAATTGCAAAGCCCAGAAATCTCTGAATGTCTTTAGATAAGAAGATGTGGTAGTTATGTTGCTCTAGTCCAAGAATTATGGGGAATATGGGTAAGAGTGTAAACAGAAATTAGATATAGAGCTCTTGTTATAAGGTGCAGTAGAGGGGTACAATACATGATGATGACCATACTAATGGGTTGGCCATCCAGGGCATGAACAGGTCTGGGTCGCGTTCTGGTCAATGAAGCTCTTTGCGGCTCACTGGTTTTCTGGTGTTGGATTACTATTATGACAAAAGTTTTAATACAGGGGTTTTCACTCTTATCCAGAAAGGACTGGTTTCACTTGTTTAATCAGTTCATCTTAGTCTCCAATCAACTATCAAGTGTTCCTCCAATTTGGCTATATTGAAAGCCTGCAGCCACACTGACCCTTTGTAGATATAATTGAAGACCCCTGGATTAATGGAAGGAAACTGTGGTTGGTCTTCCATGTACTTTACTGGATGATCCTGCTCACAATCACGAGAATGTGTAGGGCTCTATGCTATGTCATAAGTGTCCTCTCCATAGTAGAAAAACAGCCAGCTGTTTTTGTTCTCTGAAAGTTTTCCCTTTGGCACACAAAACCTGACATAGCTCACCAAAAAACCCACTGCATCCATGAAATGGTAAAATCTACAACCCCTGGAAAAAATTATTGAATCACCACACTTAGAGGATGCTCACCCGACTTTTTTACTTTGTAGCAAATAAACAAATCAAATATATGACACAAAACAATTTTTGTTTAATAGCTGAACATTCTGGATTTATGAAATGTACCTCAAACGAATTAACTTACATTTTTTAATTAATGGCATATAATTTTTTCCAGATGAAGTATAGGAAAAAAATATGGAATCATCAACAAAATAAATTTTAACTTTGTTGCTATTCCTCGGGTTCTTATGACAGCTTGAACTTTGAGGCATGGACTTCACTAAAAAAAAACAATATTCTCCATCAAGCTGGTTCCAACTTACTCGAATAGCAGTTGACAGATCAGCGTTGCAGGATGAAGCTTTGTCATGGACCAATGTTTTACACTTCTACTATAAATTTTCAGTCGGATTGCTAGACATGTCATTGAGTTGATATGGCTTTCCTGAAGAAAACACTCTTGAAGAAAATCACACTTTAACACTCTTTGCTCTGTGGTAAGTTGCATTATCATCCTGAAAAATGACTTCATCATCATTAAACTTATTTTCTATTGATGGAATGAGAAAAGTGTCCAAAAAATCAGTGGGCATTGACTGTTGAGTGTTGTACATCTGGACATTGACTGTTGAGGTCTCCCCTGGTCCTTTACCTGACATGTAACCCCATATCATAAATGTGTGGGGAAATTTGATTGTTTTCTTTAGGCAGTCATCATTATATGTTGGATTAGACCAGCACCAAACAAAACTTCCAGCATCATCTCCTCAGCTAAAGTGGATTTGTGATTATTCACTGAATATCACTTTCATCCACTCATCCGCAATCCATGATTGTTGCTCTTTAGCCCACTGAAACCTTGCTTTTTCTGTTTAGGTGTTAGTGCTTTTTTTTTTTGATTTTTTTTTTTTTAGGCTTTTCTATATATAAATCTCATCTCATTCAGCTGATTTCTTACAGTTCTGTCATAAAGATTGACTCCTGCTTCCGCCCATCCATCCATCCATCTTCAACTGCTTACTCCTTTTCAGGGTCACGGGGAACCTGGAGCCTATCCCAGGGAGCATCGGGCACAAGGCGGGGTACACCCTGGACAGGGTGCCAGTCCATCGCAGGGCACACAATCAAACACACATTCACACACCCATTCATACACTATGGACACTTTAGACACGCCAATCAGCCGACCATGCATGTCTTTGGACTGGGGGAGGAAACCGGAGTACCCGGAGGAAACCCCCGCAGCATGGGGAGAACATGCAAACTCCGCACACACAGAGCCGCGGGAATCAAACCCCGACCCTGGCGGTGTGAGTCGAACATGCTTGGTATACCCATATGCTTTCCTTTTATAACCTTCCCATTTTGTTTATCATTGCACCAAAATTTAGACACAGCTGACTGTACAACCAACATCTTTTGCCTCACTCCGTGTTGGATTTCCTTCTTAAAAGAGTTGTATAATCCTTTCCATTGTTTCAATTGACAACTCTCTTGTTGGGGCCATGTGTCTTTTACAAAAGTCCAAGGTTAAGGTCTGTAAGCACTCTCTTTTAGCTGCAGACTAATTTGAATTTTTAGACTTGTGCTAGTATTTGTTTTAGAAATGAAATTTACAAGGTGATTTCATAATTTTTTCCTCAACATTGAGTGATTCCATAATTTTTTCCTTTATTTGATCTGGAAAAAAATGCCAATAATTAAAACAATTTCATTTAACTTGTTTGAAGTAGGTTTGACAAAGCCTGAATGTTCAGCTATTAAACAAAAATTGTTGTGTGTCATATCTGTGATTTGTTTATTTGCTATGAAGTTTAAAAAACTGGGTGAACATCCTATAAGTATGGTGATTCCATCATTTTTAACAGGGGTTGTAGTCAGGAGATCACACAGAGAAGAGTGTAAATGCAGGTTTATTAAAGCATAAACCAGATAATTCAGAGAGTGAAACAAATTCAGAATGGAAAAGGAGACAATCTTGGGAAATGGAGTTCATGTTTTCAAGTAATGCAACAATGAAATGGCTTTGCTATTTACTATCGTAAATTAAATATCATATCATAAAGTATCATAAATTCCTATTGGCTTTAAGCTAACACACTAAAGTATAAGCAATCACAATGTATCATAAATTCCCATTAGCTGTTTTGTGTCAGTCACAGTCTATGTGAGAATATAGCTAGCACTAATCTGATCTGAGCTCTCACTGCATATCACACACAGCCCTCAGAGGACAGGAGGATGAGTTCTGCTCTTTGCTACAAATAAGACTCATTTCAAAGGCTGCTTCAAAGGCTGCTTACCACATCTCTATAAGTCCTTCCTGTAGATTAACTCTCCTTTGTTTTGATAATTACAGCTACTTGGCCTAATTTAGGCCTTTGAATGAGCATGTATTAAAAGCACATACATTCAAGAGTATAGTTAATCTGTTGGTAAAACATTGTGTGGTAGGACAAGTGATTTAACTATCCTATTGTCTCTGTTTGGGGTATGGTTTCGGCAGACCAATGAGGTGGGAGCTACCATATTATTTAAGGACCCTTATTCTGGCAGGCACATATGTGTCTTGGTGATTCTGGGTTCCTCGCTCCCTAGTGTTTCTGTTTCCATTCAGGTACATTGAGGCTTTGCTCATGGTGTAATGAGGTGAACATCTCAAGGTTAATATCCTTATATATAGTGTTAGGGCAGAATTGGTGGCCCGTGTGTTGTGGTGAGTTGGCGGCGTAGGTCGCTTTCAGTGATCGCAACATTAGCCTGTGGCTGAATGATGGCTGGTATATTGAGCCAGCCTCGAACCTGTTCTTTCTTTTTTCCACACTATCACCTTACTATTGATGGGGTGTATATTGTTGCTATGTCCTATTGTCTCCATACTATAGTGGTTAGTATTCATTTTATTTATTGTTAACAATCATTCTGGTTCTGCTTAGGTGCTGTTTAACTGCCTCTATTGCATGTGGTGGTGTCAGTGGGCGCTATAGCCACCACACTACGGTGTCTGTAATATTTTTGTTTTTCTTTCTTTATTTATTGTTTAGTGTTTTTGTGTAATTTTGGGTTAAATGGTGTTTTCTTTCTCTCCAGGCATCAGTGAGTCTTGGTGTGGGACAGAGGAGGCTAGCTGCCTTCATTCGGTGGTGTGCTTCACAACATGCTCAGTGTGCCGACACATCAACTTTCATCATGACGTAAGTCGTGTTTGATAATTTGGTGTGACTTAAGATGGGTTTGGATGACCTCCTGAACTGCAGCTGGCCTGCCTTTTTCCCACCAAGCCTGGGCCTGGATAAATGCTAGTTTTAGAATTCTCATTGTGCTTCATGGGAGAGTGAATTTATATTCATATGATGAGTTTTAATGATGCTTAAGTGTTATAATAAAATTTAACTTGATATTCATGATACTCATGTCTCACTCTCATGCTCTTTGCCATCAATTGGTAAAACTTGTGGGTGACTTTATTTGGGAGCATTTCCCTGGTTCTCCAACAGGGTGCCATAGTCAGATTTACTAAACTTTGATTAACATTTTCTTCCATTTGAGAATGCCACAATTGTATACTATGCATTTAGAGTGAACCAGGAACTGCTTCTAATACAATGTTGTGATACAGCTTATAATAATATAATGTACTAAAAGCATTAGCAGGGATGACGCACATCCATATTAATTGAGTGAAACCTGACCTGACTCAGAGAAACTTTGATATCTTGTTATATAACTAACTGACAGACATCAAATAAAAATAAACACACACTAAGAGGGCAAGTAAGATGTGGTTTAATTCTTCCTTAAAGGAAAGTTCTAGCATTCTTTCAAGCCAGTCTCTAGCTACTGCATTTGTAGTGTTTGTGAAATGACCATGGACAAGAAGTCCATGATTACTAAAGATACAACCACAATTAAGTTAGGATCATACTACTTATCATGTTAACAGTGATAAGTACCTTATTTTTAAGAGCAAATGATGCATGAACAGGATATATAGATAGATAGATTATAATTTTAAATTTATTTAAAATAAATATAAATTTAGATTTATTTATAAACTTAGATTTTTCAATTTATATTAGTAAATATATTCTAGCAAATAAGCATCATGTTTACAGCATATAGGGTTTTGATAAATGATATAATATGAAGATGGGGTTTTGTTTGACCTATTGAAATTTTCTAATACTTGCATCAGAAATAAATAAATAACTTTTGGTATGAGTGTGCGTGTGCTTGTGCATGTGTGGCTGTTACACCAGCCACTGCATGCAAGGTGGATGCGTAGAGGAGTCCTTAGAGGAGCGGCCTTTATTGAGAAATATTCAGCCCCTTCCCCCACCTGCCCTACTACCCCCTTTCAACTGGCCCCACATTTGGTAATGCCTGGCTGACCACAGCACCCCTTAAAGGGGCCAGAGGTCAGGCAAAACAGTCTGGTGCCATGGCAACCTGCCTGCCACCAACCAGAATAACTGAAAGGGGGTTCTCGGGATAGGTCAGTCAAACAAGGTTCAAAAGCACTTGCAGGCTTTCAAATGGGACAAGAAAACAATGCATATAGGTCCTGTTCAAATAAACTCAGTGAACAGCAAACCATAAAAAAATAATTATGGCTATACTGTAATTTGTCTTGGGTTTGTGTATCTTTATTTGTAGCACACGTTCTTTAAATATAATAGTTATTTTATTCATTTATGATACCTTTAGCTACAACTCAGATCGTCACTTTGGCCACGAAGTTATTTTCTCATTTTATATTCCATGTTGAAAATATATATTTATATATATTTATATATTTATAATTTATATATATATATGTGTGTGTGTGTGTGTAACAGAATCAGAATGAAATATACAAAACCTTTCAGAAAATTACAAGACACCAGAAATTCTATAAGATACAAGAGGTCTTATTTGATTGGATAGCTGAGTTATTAATGTAATATTGTGCAAGTGATACTTTGTGCAGCGTTATACAGTGTGTATGTGTGTGTGAGAGAGAGAGGAAGACTGACTTTTAAATAAAACTTTAACAATATAAAAACACATTAAAAGCATTTCATCATAAGAAAACAAATGAAAAGAAAAAACGTGTGTGAGAGAGAGAGAGACTGTTCTTTTTGTGTACAGTCAGTGTGGGAAGGGTGGTTTAGTGGATAAATGGAAGATAAATGCATTTAAATCAATAACATAATCAAGAGATGTGTGAGAGAGTGAGAAATTTTAACCTTAAAAGCATACGTTTTTACTGTCATACAGTCTATAGATATCTTGAACTAAACTTAGATTAATTGAAGGGACAGCAGGTGAGGGAGGATGAACCAGAAACCAGAAATCTGTTTGAGGAGAGAGGGGTTGGAAAAACCGCACTCTCTAGAATTTGACCTTTAACATTTGACCTCCTGGTTTTGACCTTTCACAGTATCTGAGAGGGCAGACAGGTTTCAATTTAGAACATCATCTCTAACTTTGCTGAATGAAAATGACCATATCACCTTCTCTCTTGCTCACTATCTATGCCTTCAACAACTCTCAATTTCAAGCATACTGTTAAAAATTACACACATTTGCTTTTCTGCTTCTTTAATGTGTACAATGTTTAAAGTGTGTCCTAACCAGTGGATATGTGAATATATTAATTTTGTTTGTGGTTCAGTTTTGAGAAATTCACAGGATATTTTGTTTATCATTAGCCATTATTATTGATCATTTTACTATTATATATAGTTTGTCATGAAATACAGACTGGTTGCTTGGAAACAACATTATCTTTTATATATGCTTGTGTGTGTGATATTTCCTGTGATTCAAGAGGATTCTTGTGCTGCAAGGTTCACTAAATACACTCTTAATCCTTAAGTAGAATCCCTTTGAAGAGGTTTATGTAACTATTCAGGGAGGATTCAGCAGTAAATAATTATTTAAATCAGAAATAAAAAAAAAAGTAGCCACTTTGAAGTGATTTCTGACCTTGTGGTGAGAATTTATCATTGCACCACCTACCATATTTTCTGCTTTTGCCAGATTCTTGTTGATCTTGACTTCTTCTAGACTTCTCTTAGAACCGTTTGATGACTAATTAGTTTTAAAGATAGTTGCTTGATAACAAGTACTGTTGTATGCTGAACAGCAGATTTAGTGATGTAGCTCATTTCTTTCTTCCGAGGCTTTAGATAATATTGTCCATGGAAGCTTTAATGACAAGCCATTGAACCATCAGACAAATCAAATACCAATATCGTCAAATTGCCTGCAACCAGTATCAGCAAACACTATGACTTTTGTTATACAGGAAAACTAGGTAAAATGTAGACTAGTTGCTGGAACAAAAGACCATCAACTTGTTCACCACCATACATTCATTTAAAAAAGGAACAAGAGTGCCACAATTAGTACTAATTCTGTATGCATATATAGATTCTCTTTGCATTATATGTAACTGTCACTAATGTTTAAGTATTATTAAAGAATGGTGTAACCCTCCTTGGCTAAATTTTCATGCCAAACTTGTTGTTTCCTGTCTTAATAGAGGGCACTCTAAGGAGATTGAATGCAATATTAAAGTAACTGCAATAATAGTGTAGCAATAGAGGCTAGGATAGGGAATGCAACATGTGATATGCTTGCACATAGTGTTCATTAAAAAGGTTTTAAAATACTACTATCGGCCTGGTCTACATACTTACCTAAACTAAATACAACAGAATTCACTGTTTTTGTTTTCAGTAACAAATAGGAACAACCCAATCGTGGCTACTAAAGACAAGTTAAATTAAATTAAATTAAATTTTATTTATGTAGCACTTTTAACAATGAACAATTGTGACAAAGCAGCTTTGCAGAAAGTCTAGATATAAAATCAAAATTTATATTGATCCCTTTTGCACTGAAGCTACCCTGTATTTTAACCAGCAGTTAAATCTAGACCAGCTGTGAGATGAGATGCACCCTAAAAACGTGCACCTATACATCCCTCTGCAGTTTTATATATGTGTAAGTAAAGCCTAAACTCCACAGAAATCCAATAAACATAACATTGTTCCTTTAAAATAACCAATTTATTCAAGCATAATAGTCAGCAGTATCATTGGTGTTAGCATATCAAATCAAAGTCATTCTCAGTGGAATGAGTAATTTATAGATTTTTATGCTACACTTTCACTTTTTTTTTTTTTTTTTTGGCTTAATCTTGGTTTGATGCATTACATTTAGGAATGCTTTTAAAAGATGAGCTCAAAATTACTGAACAGTACAATAACTCTAGATATTAATGATTAATGCAGATGATATATAAGCTCTAGGCCATATACTGTTTTAATTTCAAAACAAGGCAACAGAATATCACATGAATCTTGTACTTTATATGGTTCTTCGTTTGTGACCGCTCAATGCACAAGGCTGGTGTGTCATTCTGTCTATATTAATCATTGACCTTTTGCAAGTTTTTGCTTTAATACCTTTTGATCTCTGCATAGCTATATATATATTCAGGAAAAAAAAAAGAAACATCCTCTAACATTCAACTGCTTTTATTTACAACAAATTTCTGAACATGTGTAAATATTTGTATTAACATAAAAAGACTCAACAAATAAGACATAAAATTAACAAGTTTCACAGACATTTGATGAACAGAAATGGAATGGGGGGGGGTGTCAATATTAAAAGTAACAGTCAGTATGTGGTGTCCACCAGCTGCGTTAAGTACTACAGAGCATCTCATCCTCCTGGACTGCACCATATGTGTCAGTTCTTGCTGTGAGATGTTCCCCCACTCTTCCACCAAGGCTTTTGCAAGTTCTCTATCACGTCTGGGGGGGGCACGCTTACATGTAATTTTCCACTGCAAAGACGATCAGCTGTCCTTCCTGTCTCCCTGTAGTACTGTCTTAGGTGTCTTAAATTACAGACATTGCAGTTTATTGCTCTGGCCACATCTGCAGTCCTCATGCCTCCCTGCAGCAGGCCTATGGCATTTTCACGCAGGTGAGCAGGAACCCTAGACATCTTTCTTCTGAAGTTTTTCAGAGTCAGTTCACCAATCATATCAATCTGGTTTGTGTAGCACACAGAAAAGCAGTGATTTGAAGAAGTCATTTAAGTCTCATATTAGAATATTGGTTTAAAAAAAAAAAAGCAGTCAGACTTTCCTTTATTATTTCTATTGCATATTTTTCACTTCTGCAATCCGTATAGCCAGTTTGCTTAGGCTCTGCACGTCTGTGGAATGGACCCCTGTGTTTGGAAGTGGCCAGTGGTGAACATTAAATCTTCAATGTGCTCAGTAGTCACTGATCTTTCTGTTAACAAGTCCCAAAAGAATTGCAGAGGGATGAACCACCCATTGGTTAGCCATTCAGATTCAGGAACGACATTGGGATACCCTGGCAGTTTCAGAAAACTATGCTTTCGAACATGCCCTTTTTGACACGAAAAAGCCTCTGTGTTTTGTGCTTCTGTAGTGCCACCTATGTGGTCCCCGCCGCATCCCGTGTTTGAAACCAAGCTCTGCAGGAATGTTGTGCCAGCACATATGAGTGTCTAATGGCAATCTGTTGCATCATGTCTTTTGTTTTTGTCTCAGAGAGAAGGATGCAATCTTTTAATGCTTCCTGGGCCTGTGCATCAAAGACTTGTCAATTTGTCAACAGCAGCTGGTGCAATGTGTTTTTACTTAAAAACTTGTCAGTGGAAATTTTTTTTTTTTTTACCAACATTTACAAACATTTACCAAACAACTACAACCAACCAAACACCTCATTCGCATTAACAGCCCCAGTAATTTGCTTGAAGTGCTGTCTGTAAGATTTCTGTGACCACTGCATCTCTTGCCGCAAGCATAATTTCCTTAAGGGCCAATAGCAAGTGTGCACTATATAACCATTGTCAGTATGTCTGATGATTTACAAACCAGCATATTAGCTATTCTATATTTGAGCTGGGTGCATCACAGTCTTATGCACAAAGCTTCATTAGCCTGAACTACAAAGTAAGTGGCTGGTGTCTCTACTGGAGGCAATGATTTCAAGCCTAGGGTTTCTGTCATATCTCAGCTTCAACACGCTCTTGAACATGCATTTGTTTGTTTTTTCAGAACACATTCCAAAATTTATATGGAGTTCAAACCTCTGAAGGTCTAAGTCACGTAGTAACAATTTGTCAGTGCCAGACATACCCTCAGGCACAGACATACCAGACTGGTCATCGATCCCCAGGTACATAACCTGAGATATAAACATCTGCTCTCCAGTTTCCAGAGTGCGCACATGGTACTTTTTTGAACCTGTATCGAATAACACACTGTATATCATCTTTACCATCTTTTTCCTGTCTCTCCTGGTCGAGTATGACAGACTGTATATAACAATATCTGCTATAAAGCGCATTTGCAAAAAGAGACATAACACTGCGACTTCTATGTATTATTTGGATATCGTCTCTGGTAAATTTATTAAGAGGATTGCTCAATGATAGCTCATACCTTTGAGTAATTTAATCATTGCTGTGCTATAAAATACACTAATAAAACATAGTGCTGTATATAAATTATAGCTCTGCTTTCTTGAAAAATAACTCATAAACAAACATAATTCATAAGCCTATTTAGGCATGTGCTGCACCAAGAAACAATATTCATTGTGATATACTAGATTCACAGAGTAACATTTATGAAATAACAATTTCAGGTTTCCTTATCACTGTATAGCATCATGCACAAATATCATCTTGAGTGTATATTGCAGAAAAGTCATATTTAATATCTGTGATGTCAGAACAGTTTCAGTCAAGGTAGGTGTTTTATTTTTGTTTTGTTTCAACACAAGTGAAGTCCTTTGAACTGGATGAGTTTATCAAAACAACAAAAATATGTTCATCAACCCTAAATTTAAAGTTACACAGAAGCATGAATCATACATTAATACCAGCTATGTGACAAAATGAGCGATACACATTGCTGCATTTATATAATAGACACACTCTCTCTCTCTTCCCTTTCATGGTCTACCCCCAACAATTCAAGCTTTTAGACCTAAGAGACTAGGAAAATAATACAATTTGGAAATGTTGGGGCGTTTAGACTTTGGAAACACTACTACTATTTCCGCCAGAAATTTTCAACAGATCAGTATTACTTCAAGAAATCTGCAAATATAAAGAATTCACAACATTAAAGTCCATAAATAAAGTTATGTGTAATAAAATGGAATGACACAGAAAAAAGTATAGCTAAGAAAAACACACTAAGAAAAAGAAGTTCGCCAAGGCAAGATAAGGCAAGGAACCAGCTGAAATCCGTAAGTAATTATACCTCTGTGCAAATGAATATCAGCTGGTTTAGAAAATTGAGGGTCTATAAAAAGGCTTTTCGTTAGCAAGGTGTCACACAAGAAGCATCTCATGATGGGTAAAAGCAAAGAGGTCTCCCAAGACCTTCACAACCTTAATATTGGAAAACATATTGGTGGAATCGGATACAGACGTATTTCAAAACTTCTGAATCCGCCAGTAAGCACCATTGCAGCCATTATCCACAAGTGGAAGCAACATCACTCCGTCATCAACCGGCCACACACAGGAGCTCCTTGCAAGATTTCTGACCAGGGATTCAGAAGAATAGTCAGAAGAGTAGCTCAAGAGCCAAAGACCACTCAGAAAGAGCTCCAGAAACACTTGGAGGCAGCAGCTTTCATCGTCACAGAGAAAACAATAGGCAATGCACTCCACTGCTCACGCTCACCCCACAAGACTCCATTACTAATGAAAAGGCATGTCAAAGCTTGTTTAAAGTTTGCTACAACTCATTTGGACAAGCCTGTAAAATACTGGGAGAGTGTAGTCTGGTCAGACGAGAACAAAATTGAACTTTTTGGCTGTCGTACTACACAACATGTTTGGAGAAAAAATGGCACTGCACATCACCCTTAAAACACTACTTGGAGGTGGAAGCATCATGGTGTGGGGCTGTTTTTCATTGCATGGTACTGTCAGACTTCATATAATTGAAGGAACGATGAATGGAGCCCTTTACCGGAAGATTCTTGATAAGAATCTGCTGCCATCCAACAGGATGATGAAGATGAGAAGTGGGTGTACCTTCCAGCAGGACAACGATCCAAAGCAAAGGAAACTCTCAATTGGTTTCAGAGAAAACAAATCAAGGCGTTAGAATGGCCCAGTCAATCACCTGACTTGAATCTAGTTGAACAAGATTTAAAGACAATATGTTTAGAAGAATGGGCCGAAATCACACCTGAATACTGCGGCCGATTAATTTCTTCATACAGGAAGCGTCTTGAAGCTGTCATTACAAACAAAGGTAAGTATTAAATTAAATTCAGTTAGCCTGTTTAGTACTTTTTTCCTGTGTCATTCCACTTTATTACATATAACTTTATTTATGGACTTTAATGTTGTGAATTCTTTATATTTCCATATTTCTTGAGTTAATACTGATGTCTGGTGAAAATTTAATGTGAATAGCCTCATTGGAAATATATTTACTGAAAAAAATGTTGACATTCAATACTTATTTCCCCCACTGTAAATGAAGGAGCCTTTACCATGTACCCCCTAACCTGAAAAATAATTAGACTTCAGACACAGCAGGCTGGAGCTACTTTGTCTATACCTATATCACATCTCCACTATTTTACATGAATCATCACAGGTCCTCTTTCATATGAGGGGCTGCATAGTAATCAAGCAAATACATTATAAGCATTTCCATGTGAGGGGAGCAAATGAGCAGAATTAATATCTTATCTTACAGTATTATTTGCACCCAGTGGTATTTAAAATCTCATATTATCATCCAAGGGAAACTGAAACTCCAAGAAGTCTGCCCTTCAACATAACCCTGAGCTTAACCTCAGGGTGCCACCCCACCAAACTAACAGAGATTGGAACATTCCTGAGAACGCTTTTGTGCAAGAAACCTCGACAACCTTCCTGGGCCGAATATGCCCAAAACTCCCTGAGTCATTCAGATCCTTTCAGTGTCTGCTTGAATATCAACCTCATCTAATTCCAAGGAGCGCCATCCCTTTTGAGACTCCAGTCATAAGATAGCTGGTTATGTAGAAGCAAACAATTTTGGGAGAGTACCCATCAATGCATACGAAGGTTCTCACCACAAAAAAAAGGTTTGCACATCACAAAGAATGACGTCACATCATTATCCAATGGAAACTCAAAATCCCAGAATTTTGCCCATCAAATTAACATTTACACATTGGACATAACTACAAACCACATCATATGTTCTAACACGTCATCCATTCATTATTTCATAATTATGCATTATTTATTCATCACAATCACCAGACTTATAACTGACTCACCTGTCTTCAATCACACACACATGCCTTAAATAGACTGAACTCTCAACATTCTGGACAAAGTTTCACTCTTAAATTGTCTAGTGTTTAATACATTGTGGTAAATGGTAAATGGTCTGCACTTAAATAGCGCTTTTTTAACTTAGTGGTTCCAAAGCGCTTTACACTGTGTGTCATTCACCCATTCACACACACACTCACACCAATGGTAGCAGAGCTGCCATGTAAGGCACTAACTTGCCATCGGGAGCAACTTGGGGTTTAGTATCTTGCCCAAGGACACTTTGGCATGAGGAGTCATGTGGCCGGGAATCGAACCGCCAACCCTACGATTAGTGGATAACCCGCTCTACCACCTGTGCATGATATACCTTTTTTTTTTTTTTAACTCTGGTTTGTTCCTTAACTTCAATTTAGGTTTTACCATAATTTGTTCCTGCTTTCACCTGACCTCTTGCACATTTGTTGAATATGAGTTGGATGTGCCCTTTTGCTTTGTCTGCCATTTTTTAAATAAATCCTAAAAGTGAATCCAAATCTCACTGTTGTTGCAGAAAAATTTTAGTTAGTTTAAAAGAGCAACAACAAACACTTCTGCTACCTTTAATCAGCTGTTCTCCTAGATGCACCAGCTTCCTTCTGCTACACAAGCTGACAGCCCATGTCATTGCTCATTAGATGACCAATTATTTTGAAACCTTTTGTCATGCCTACGGTAATCTGTTATTCAGACACCTGCTCTGTCATTCCAGTGCAACTTGAAACAGGGGCCACTGACAACTTCATGGGCTCTCTAATGCGCCAGAAGTTTTTCAGTCACTAATAAATTATGTTTTACAGGACATGTTGGGGAAATGTGTCATAGCTCACATAACTGACCTTTTGATTCACTCCCTTTACCTGGAACAACACATAACCCATGTCAAATAAGTGTATGACAAACTACAGGAGAATCATCTGTATGTAAAGGGAGAGAAATGTGAATTTCATGTGAACAGAGTTTTTAGGATATGTCATCAGTGTTTATGGACCAAACCAAGATTCTTCTACACCATTCATAGTGGAGGTAGATAGATCAGAAACAGAAGTGGGAACGGTGTTGTCACAAAAACATAGTAAAAGACCTCAGTTTCACCCAATGGCCTTCTTTTCATGAAAACTCTCTCTCTCACTGAACATAACTATGATATAGGTAACATTGACAGTGAAACTGGATTTGGAAGAATGATAGCACTGGCTGGAGGGAGGAGAACACCAACTTGTTATCTTCACAGAGCACAGAAACTTGAATACTTGAAAACAGCCAAGAGGCTAACCCCTAGACAAACCAAGTGGGCACTGTTCTTCTCCCAATTCCACTTCACCATCAATTATCTTCCAGGTTCCAAAAATACCAAAGCAGATACCCTCTCTTGAGTTTATCCCTCACTCCCCACTACAGATCATGTAGAACCAATCCTTCATGAATCATGCTTCATTGAGGCTATTACATGGGACATCAACCAGGAAATTACACAAGCTAACAGGAACGTGCCCTCCATAGCCCTTCTGCCCAGCTTCCAAGATCTCAGTGTCGAGACAATGTGGGCGCACATATCGATAGTCACAGACCACACCCAGGTTTGAGGAAACCATCCATTTACTCCAAATGAGATACTGGTGGGCTTCTATGATCACAGATATTCAGAAATTCATTTATTCTTGCTCAGACTGTGCTAAAGCCAAAGTCCCTAGGCACCTTCCTGCTGGGAATCTACTCCTGCATTGCACATTACAGTGGACTTTATCACAGACCTTCCACCCTCCCAACAGCACACAGTCATTCTAGTTGTCATAGACTATTTTTCCATATCCCTGTGCCTCATACCCTTGCCACTGTTACCCCCAGCCTTCGAAATGGCAAGGTTCCTTTTCAACTCAGTGTTTTGATACTTCATATTACCAGAGGACATTGTGTCAGACCATGGCACTCAATTCACGTCACAAATGTGGAGGGCCTTTATGGAAAAGTTGGGAATCACAGTGAGCTTAACCTCAGGGTGCCACCCCACCAAACGAACAGTCAAGTGAAAAGAGCAAATCAAGAGATTGGAAAATTCCTAAGAACGTTTTTTTTTTGTGTGTGCTAGTAACCTCGACAATCTTCCTGGGCCGAATATTCCCAAAACTCCCTATGTTATTCAGGTCCTTTCAGTATCTGCTTGGATATCAACCTCTCCTAACTCCAAGGAGCGCCATCCCTTTTGAGACTCCAGCCATAGATAACTGGTTCTGTAGAAGCAAACAATTTTGGGAGAGTACCATCAATGCATATGAAGATTCTCACCACAAACAAAAAGGTTTGCAGATCACAAAGAATGACATCACATCATTATCCAATGGAAACTCAAACTCCCAGAATTCTGCCCATCAAATTAACATTTACACATTGGACACAAATTCCAAGCAGCTTACAGAACTACAAACCACATCACATGTTCTAACATGTCATCCATTCATCAGATCACAATCACCAAAGTTCTAATTAACTCACTTGTCTTCAAAAGAGGCTTTAAACAGACTCAACTCTCAACATTCTGAGCAAGGTTTCGCTCCTAGCTTGTTTAGGATTGAATCCAAGCCTTCTGTTCATTGAGCATAATATTCCTGTTTAATTTTCTGTGGTCTGTTCCTTGACTTCAATTTAGATTTGCCCTCTTTTATTCCTGTTTGCTGTTTGCCTGATCTCTTGCAAGTTTATTGAATGCAAGTTGGATTTTTGGATTTGCCCATTTTGTTTTGAGTTTCAAAATAAATCCCTTTTTGTTAGTTTTGAGAAATCACTAAAAACCTATAACTCACAGACCAAGACCTAATGTAATTGTGATGTTTTAGTTTCAGTGTATGATTAAAAATTCAGTGTGTGATTAAGACACTGTCTTAACAGTTTTCTTATTATTATAATCTCAACCACAGCTATTGCTTTCAGTAATTATCTTTTTAATTAATATTAATGAAAAAAGTCGTTATGTTGTTATAACTGATGTGATGTAAATAGTTCTTGGTAGTGGACTTTGGATCCTATTATACCTGGGTTACAGAATTATACATTTTCCTTTGTGTGTTGTTTGGCATTACAATGTACACAACTGAAATATTCATGTCTTAACCAGTGACAACATGCCATTCTGAAATGTCACATGGTGATTTATTACAGTGTGGTACTGGTTCAAATCAGGGGCTATATGCTTAATATTAAGCACCTTAATCTTAAGCAGCTCAACTGAATGTACAATTGGAACACAATTGGAACATCTATTCCTGTGGGATTTGCATAAC
The DNA here is from genome assembly GCF_001660625.3 of Ictalurus punctatus. Taxonomy (NCBI): domain Eukaryota; kingdom Metazoa; phylum Chordata; class Actinopteri; order Siluriformes; family Ictaluridae; genus Ictalurus; species Ictalurus punctatus. Next base: position 7,246,525 of record NC_030416.2, read on the forward strand.
TTGGACAATGACAGTATAAGTGCATCATGCATGTCATTTAATGTCAGTTATCCATGAAGAATGCCACAGCTTTGAACGTTCTTCCGTTCGCTGTATACCATATGTTCTATATATAATCATAGCCATTGCTGAGTAAGTTTTATAATGCCATAGGCTTTATAAGCATCCCTTGCTCCATTGCCACCTCAGATAATTGATAATGTCACGTTCAGAAAACTCTCTATTTCGAGTCTCATACTGCTTAGACAGAATGAAGTATTTCTTTTTTGAATTGTTAATACATTGGACTCATTTGCTTTGTCCAGAATAAATAAAATTAGCATGCAGGGAAGCTAACTGGCAAATTATATTGTATTCCAAGAGTATGTTGTCAAATAGAGAAGAAGACAACTTAGTAAATAGATTTTCCCCAATGATTATTTGTTCAGTTCAATAGAATCAACGCTTGCATGTTTAGGGCAAATGCAGAAGCATCATGTGAGCACAGTAAACCAAACATGCAAATAAATTAAAAAACATAATAATGTGCCATGAGTGAGAGACTTTTTCATACACATAGTAAGGTTAAAACCATTTCATGTAGATACAGTGCCACTGTGTTTAGGCTAGAATGGTTTTATGCATAGCATAACACAGCATAGCACAAGAACTTCAATAAAGTAGTATATAGATGTATAGTAGATAGTACTGTATAGAAATATAGAAGAAGAATTAAATACAATATCAGTGTTTGCTCAACAGGGGCACTCCTATGGCATGGGGAAATAGAAGACATAAAGATGGAGAAAGGGATGGAAAGAACTGGAAGATGGCACCACAGATTCATATGGAAAACTCCTCTTCACAAACACTAGAAAATCATTATGATTAGACACTGTTTATTTGAGTTCCTAACTACAAACAGGCAGTGTGGTTAGACCTAACCTTTTGAAGGCACAGAAACATGGGAACTGGAGGATTATGAGAGGAGTGTGCTGAGTGGGGGAGGAGGAGGAATACAATGAACGGATTGCACTTAAAAAAAAATGATTATAAAATCTTTGCACATAATGGCACAGTGCGAAAAACTAAGCTGACATGTGGGTCTGCAAGTAAGCTCTAGAGATATAGGTTACATCCTCGTTATCATGTCATCTTAGATTTGTGTATTGCTGAAGTTACAGTAAATAAGTGTCTTTATATCTGGACCTGAGCACAAGAAAAGCGATGCTGTGCTATAACTATAAAGCATAAGGTTTACTGTTTACTCTTAAAAATATTTGAGTACAGATGAAGTGATGGCAGGAGAAAGAAGAGAAATTACTCCTAGTGCCCACATGGATGATCTCTTTTCCTACCACTATGAGGAAAATATGCACTGATATGCTCTAATGGAATACCTGAAGAAATAGATGGGAGAATATTTACAGAAGAATAATGGGGGATTACATGTAAGGGCTAATAAATGAGAAAATATCGAAATATAGGCACTAAATACCGTGAAGTGGAGGAGAGAAGCTGTGGTTTCATTCCAGAATGGCTGTCCATCATCCCTTGTTCCTCCCTCACTTTATTTTTCTGCTCACTCCCATTAATCACAGTCCTCTTCGATGGATCCTGCTCCCTTCTTGTGCTCCTTCTCTGCATGTTCTTTTTCTTTCTGTCTCTCGTTCTTCATCACTTTCTTTACAGACACCTCTGTCTCTCGTTCTTCCTTCCTTTCCTTTATGGATAAAAGGGGAGGAGAGAGAGGAAATTTATACTGTAAAATAATGCTCAAGCCAGGATTCAAGTGGATATCAAATCTCTGAATGAGAAGCATGCTTGCCCAATGAGTGATAGAGCTGAGAGGGGGTGTTAATGTGAAAGCAGGAAGGGACCGGGAAAAGGGGGTGGCTTAGGAAGAAATATCTAAGTGGTAGGAAAAGAGGAGGAGTGTATCAGAGAGGGGGACTCACCCTCCCACTTTTGCCTTCATTTTTTTTCTGCCCCAAATTTCCACTCTTTTGTAGCAGTGATGTTAATCGCACACTAGCATGCAACTATATTATAAATTCTATTTCATTTTAATTCACCAATTATTTTCTACATTTTCATTAGTGGTGTTCTCTCATGGACACAACTGTAAAATTAACTGCCCCAATATTTCCCAAAGGAGACACACACAAAACAGAGACAGTGAGAAGCTCACAGACTTTAACATGGGACAAAGTGTATTAATCAATATTTCAATAAATGCACCTATTAGGATATTTCATTTTCTTTATTTAAGCAGGTTAAAAATCTCTTTAACAAGAGTGACCTAACCAAGAGGGCAGCAACAAATATATACAAATTTACAATATCAAAACACAAAACAACACAATCAAGGATCACAACAACAATTTACCATGGGATAAAACACAGAATCTGTTAGAAGTACTTTAAACTCATTCAGTGATGGAAGCATGGTCAGCTTTAAATTATGTTGTAGATTATTCCAAGTAACAGAAGCATTATAATTAAAGTCTTTTTTCCCCCAGCTCTGTTCAGACCCAAGGAAATTTAAGATATAACAGGTCATTTCAAAGAAGATTAGAGCATACGTTTGTATTAGATAGGCTTAAAGACAAATAAGATGTAGTTAACCCTCCTAATATGTTGAAAAAAAGTTACATCCATTATGTTATGGGTCAAAATGACTTCCACAGTTTAAATACACACAAAAAAAACCCAGCAAAAACAGTTTAAAACAGTACAGTAAACCTTTATTATGGCTTATCCAAGACCACAAAAATAATAAATATTTGCATATAAGTTCATGACCCTAAATGGGGAAAAGTCAAAGAATTTCAAAGAGAAAAAAGAGATTAACCAGTATTTCAGACATCGCAAATGTGGAAATTGGTCAAATTGACCCATAACATTATAGGAGGGTTAAACCCCAAATAGACTTATAGATAAAACAGTACCAGTTAAAACCTCTCCATGTATACAGAAAGGGTAACTCAGCCTTATCATATAACATGCAATGAAGTGTTTGATAGCTACAACCAGTAATAAAACGTAAAGCACTGTGAAAAACAATGTCAAGGTTTTTTTAGATAGTGTAGTGGAGCATTCATATAAAGCAGATCTTCTTAATCCAATAGTGGTAAAAAGGTTGCAGACACCAAATATTTCCTTGCACTGAAAGAAAATAAAGTTATTTTTCTGAAATAAAACCCCAATTTAAGCTTCAATTTAGAAATTAATTTATCAATATGAAGCTTACTTAAAAGATAACTGACTATCAAATAAAATACCCAAATACTTAATACTTAATAACTAGCAGCACATTCGATGTTGTTCCCTGGAAGGATGTAATATCAGGAACATTCATAGATAGAGATTTGGAGTTTGAAAATATCATTAATTTAGTTGTCTGTATTAAAACCAGCTTAACATGACATAAATGAGACTGTACAGTATCAAATGCTAACTGCAAGTATTGAATAACTAGTGAAGCTGATGAAGCAGAAGAATAAATAGCAGTATCATCTGCATAAAAATGAAACCTAGCATTAGGAATGTTATCACAGATGTTATTTATATACAAGGAAAATTATATGGGTCCTTGAACTGACGCCTGAGGGACTCCTTTGGAGACAGACATAACAGATGAAGTGCAATCCTTTCAAAGCACACACTGAGATTGTGCTGGAAGGTAGTTGACAAACCATTTAATAGCATTATCCGAGAGAACTACAATAGACAGTCTCTTTCAAAGCTTGTCATGGGCAACTGTGTCAAAAGCCTTTGATAAATCGAGAAAGAGAGCTGAACAAATTTGTTTACAATCGAAGGCATTTATAATGTCACCAAACACTTTAATAGGATAAAACGTATCTGTGTAAATAAAATAAGTTACATAAATGTTTAAATATTTAGCTAAATAAAATTGATAAATTATATATTAAGTAAAATACAACTACAATCAGAGAATTGCAGAAGAGCTGCATTTCATTAAGGACAAACAAAATAATTAGTAATTAAACTTGTCTTGCTTAGCATTTAATATGGCAATACACAAACTAGAAAGAAATTGTTCAATATTTCCTGTGCTGAACAATGAATGTCACCAAACATCTACAACATTAAAAACCACTGACAAGTGAAGTGAATAATGTTGAGTATCTTGTTACAATGGCACCTGTCAAGGGGTGGGATATATTACACAGCAAGTGAACAGTCAGTTCTGAAAGTTGATGTGTTGGAAGCTGGAAAAATGGGCAAGAGTAATCTGAGTGACTTTGACAAGGGCCAAATTGTGATGGGTAGACAACTGGGTCAGAGCATCTCCAAAATGGCAGGTCTTGTGAAGTATTCCCAGTATGTATACGAGTTTATTCTTTACAACAAACCCCTTGAGATGAACCATCTTGTTTTCAAGTGTATGCAGTGGTTAGTACCTCCCAAAAGTGGTCCAAGAAAGGACAACCAGTGAACCACTGACAGGTTCATGGATGCCCTAGGCTCACTGATGTACAGGGGGAGCGATGGTTAGCTCGTCCGGTCCAATCCCACAAAAGAACTACTGTAGCACAAACTGCTGAAAAGGTTAACACTAGCTATGATAGAAAGGTGTCAGAACATACAATGCATCGCAGCTTGTTGCAAATGGAGCTGTGTAGCCTCCGGTCAGAGTGCCCATGCTGACCCCTGTCCACTGAAAGTGCCTACAATGGGCACATAAGCATCAGAACTGGATCATGGAGCAATGGAAGAAGATGGTCTGGTCTTATGAATCACATTTTCTTTTATATTATGTGGGTGCAGGGTGCACTATGGGCAGAAGGGAAGCTGGTGGAGGAGGTGTGATGCTCTGCTTTTGAGTCTTGGCATTCATGTGGATGTTACTTTGACAAGTACCACTTATCTAAACATTGTTGCAGACCAAGTACACCCCTTCAAGGCAACAGTATTCCCAGATACCACAGCACACTTACAGAGGTCTTGTGGAGTCCATGCCTCGAAGTGTTAGAGCTGTTTGGGTGGCACAAGCTGGGCATACACAATATTAGGCAGGTGGTTTTAATGTTATGC